>NC_061116.1:181289347-181410727 GCF_002878395.1 Capsicum annuum
ATCATAATGTTGTGCTATCGTTAAACTTTTGTTATCCTTGACTCCTGAAAAGATTTCCCTGCAAAATGTAAATAATTTTAAAATGGAGTAATAGTTAACTGATGTGTACATTAAAATATAAAAATAGAAAGAATTCATCCAATATGAAACTGATCACGAGGAAGTGAATTAAAACTTTTGTGCATGTGCAAAAGCATTATAACAAAAGGGCTCACGTGCAAGTGATAAAATGAAGTTAACTGAAAATGACATTATAGTTTTATCTTTACAAAAATTTGTTGATATTACCGTAAGCATTTGAGTAAAGTTTATATTTTAAACATAAAAAAAAAACATATATGTTAAAAGGCAACAAGGTGGGTTATTATAGGCTAATGAAAGATTTCCAAGTACAAAACTGCATGGTGCATTCTCAAGTATCATAAGTTAATGAACATATATCATAAGTTAATGAGCATATATGAATTGAAATAGATCTCAACTACAAATTATTTTATAGTACACATGGTATGAATCTATAATGTCAAAAATATTACTTGACAGAAATTTACTTGGCCGGATCTATTATATTGATTTTAGGAAGTGTGAAAATCATTTAGATTCTCCAACTTTACTTTAAAAAAATAAATTTTCCTCTCAATTCTGAACAATAAATATTTTTTTCCCTTTATTCTAATCGACTTTTTAAAATGCCTACTTTATCTTTATATTATCAACCATTATTTTTTTTTTTGTCTTTAAAATTATGATGTCTTTTATTTTTTAATTTATATATCAAATTTTCTATAGGAAAACTAAATAATATTTTCTAACGATAAGAGAGAGTGAAAAATATTGATTAAATCTAATCTAATGACGTTCCATAATGAATCAAAATAACAATATAATTTTTTTAATTTTATTTTAATTCTATGTATGAGTACTTCCCAGCAAAACTCAACTCTAGATCACCTTATCTTAGGTATGAATACTTTCCCAACAAGACAACGGTAGATCACTTTATCCTATGTATGATCTTCCAGCCTCTGAAGATAACGTTCTTAAATAAGATTATTTTAATTACTTTAATTGATCATTGTCCAAAGTAGTAAAGCGTTGATGCTAGTCCTTTCTTTTCTTCTTGTGGGGCAACCGAAAATGACATTATTCCTTTTATATCTCTTCGAATTATGAGGCGAATGTAGAATTTGAAAGTTCTAAATGTCATGCTACTTAACGATAATGTATGTAAGATGGTATCCACATGGAAAGTCTGCAGTTATTTCTATTAGCAGCCTGTGGCACAACATTTAGCCTTGCGGCGTTGGTTTAGTCAAGGTTTTAGTTAGGAGAGGTTAGGATTCTGTTCTAACCTTTTGCTACAAAAAGAATGTCCACATTATAAAAAATGTTTCCAAAAAAGAGCCCAACAGGTTGAACTGATGTTTGACACTTTGCATCTTTGGATGCACCGTTAATATTTATGCATTTCCTGATACATACATATATATATATATATATATATTATTACACAGAATTTCAACTGAAACGTGTGAACGTCATGGCATTCTTTTTATCCTACATAGATTCACCCCTGATTGAATTGTGATATAGTTTTTCAGAATTGCAGAATTAAGGAGTTTATTAATCATTATTACACTAATTCAAGTAAATAAGATCAATTTAGTGATCTAGTTAAAGATAGAATTACACTTATTTAATCAGGGATTGAATAAATTCAAAAACAGAAAAAAGGGTAGAATTTACGTTATTATCTACAGCTCATCGACAGTACTCTAATGGCACTTAAGAGAGTGTTTGTGTAATTGACATTTAAGTTGGCACTCTCTTTAAAAAATAGATGGAGATATTTAACTCATAAATTTATGGCAACTACATCAGCTAAGTCGGGATTTTGAATTAAAAGTGATAAATAAGTTTGTCCATTAAGTGCGGGTTCTTCGGGTTTTAAAAATTAGGCAAAGGTGACAATCTTTTTTTAAAGGTTTTTTATTTTAACATTTTCGCTCCAACAACTATAACAGTTGTTTCAATAACTATAGAAGTTGTCCCAATAACTATCAAAGTTTTTCGATAACTGTGTAAAATTGTTCGACAACTGTATGAAGTTGTTGGACAACTTTGATAATTATTGAGACAATTAATACAGTTATCGAATAACTGTCTCCAATTATTTGAGCGAATTTATTTTTTTAATTTAATAATATTATGGGACCACTTACCACTATTATTTAATTTAAAGACTCCCGAGGTACTCTCCAACACATGTTTCTTAGCCAATCAACTGCACCTAAGTCTTATTTTTATCGATCAATGATTTTGTTTTCATCTCCCTTATCTCTCATGTGCAACCCTTTTACTCTTTTGAAATATTAAAGGTACAGTTTTGTAGTTGACACAATTTTAAATTTTAATTAGTACACACGTCGTCAAAGGGATAGATAAACAAGATAAAAAAGATGACTCTAAAGATTGTTATAGGTTCTATCTTTGAGGTATTTTACTAGTCCAATATATCACCACTGACTTCAGTATTCAATTTTGGAAGATCGAAGTTCACGTCGACCTTTGATGAAAAAGTGAATCTGTCAGCAATCGTAGAGTATCCAACTTCTCTTAAACTAAACAAAACCATAAATCATAATTGATAGTGTTATGAAATATAAAGAAAGAACAAGAAGAATAAATAAAGAGAAAGGGAGATTTCTTAATTTCTTTTGATGGATGAGAGATCATAAGATTGTGTATATAATGAACAAATCTCTCTATTTAAAGGAGAAATTTACTCCTAATCTGAATAAAAGACAGATGCTTCAAATCCTAATAGATATCAAAGTAGATCTTGATAGACATTCACTATAATGTAAATATATTTATAACACCCCCTTGAATGTCTAATTAGTAGATAATGTGTCTCGTTGAAACCTTACTAGAAAAAACTCAATAGGAAGAAAAATCTAATGAATGAAAAAGAGTACACATCTCTAATAATATGCATAGAGGCTGCCTCATTAAAAACCTTATAAGGAAATCCAATAGGACAAAACCTCGTAAGGAAAAAAGAGTACAACGCGTATTAACTCCCCCTAATGAGATCATCCTTGAACCTTTGCATCCCGATCTTGTGCACCATCTTCTTGAAAGTTGCAATTGGAGAAAACTTGGTGAATAAATCAGTCACATTATCACTTGAACGAATCTGTTGCACATTAATATCACCATTCTTTTGTAGCTCATTTATGTAGAAAAACTTTGATGAAATGTGATTCGTTGTATCTCCTTTTATGAATTCTCCATTAAGATGTGTTATGCATGCTGCATTATCTCTGTATAGAACTGTGAGTACATTGTCACATTTTAAACCACATTTTTCTTGAATGAGATGTATCATGGACCTCAACCATACACATTGTCGGCTTGCTTCATGAATAGCTATTATCTCAACATGGTTCGATAAAGTGGCTACAATAGGCTGTTTTGTATATCTCCAAGATATGACAGTATCTCCACATGTGAACACATAACTTATTTGAGATCGAGCTTTATACGGGTCAGATAAGTACCCAGTATCAGCATAACCAACAAAATTAAGACTATAGGCTTTAGAATAAAATCATGTGTTTGATCTCATTTTGACGTCTCCGAATAGGAGCAGAACTATATCTTCCTACCAAATTAACTGAAAAGACTATACCAGGCCTTGTAGTATTTGCAAGATACATTAGTACACCAATTAGACTAAGATATGGTACTTCAGAACCAATCCAATTCTGTATGTTTCGCATTTCAACAAATAATCTTATTGATTTTGAAAACTCTCTAAGAGTTTTAATGATTTTCAAGCTATAAGCTTATACAATATAAGGAAATAAGGTTCCCAGAAACTTTTATATGCTTCAAATATTTTGAATCCTTAGAAAGTTTCATATGAATTTTGTCAAGTGACAATATTCAACATGTCATATGTGACATCTTCAAGTGTCTGGACTGCAAATCAAATAAGTTTTGCACTTATCAAGATGCATCCTTTCATGTCACTTGATAAATTTTTCTACGTCAGCATACTTAAATAAACGTAGAATTTAGATCCTCGTAATCTTTTATAATATTGTGTCAATATCGTATCAAAGATATTGTTAATGATATATCATTTTGTATCAATTCATAGTGCGACATAACAATTTGAGATCTCTTCACTTTATTATTATTCAGGTACTTGAACCTCTCATAAGGTTTCATGAAGTGTTATGTCGTAGGCTCTTTAAGAGCGCATTGCCTTCTTATTATGATTATTTGCTCCTTATCCTTTTCAAGGATTATTTCATTTGGAACTAATTAGTCTACCACGCTTCACGCATCCATAGACTTTATCCTTTAGATACACAAAATAAGAGCATTTACAGCTTTAATATGAGATGCTTTCGGCATTTGACTTGAATTATCTTTTGAATGAGGATTTGATGATAATTCCTAACATATTTCATAGCTGCATATAATCTCCCCCTTATGTTAGGAAAACTAACATACATCCTCTATTTTCTTTGAGGATTTCATCTTGGTGCATCTTGGTATATTCATTAATCGTATACCGCACATCAAAATTATTAGATGAAATAGTTGGTTTCTGACCTTGAACCAATTAAGAGGGAGGAAATAATCATAATTTATTAGTCTAATGCATACAAATGCTATTGTATGAAACATATCATATTTCAGACAAACACATGAAGCTTTGTTCTCATTAGTAATGGTTTAACTATTTATCGAATGCATTCATTGCTAAACCATCATCATCAAGATGAATTGTCTTAATTACATAATCTGAAAGTTATGCTCTTAACTCAATTTTATTGAGAAAACAATATTTATGAATGTCAAACGGCGAGTTGACAATAAATGTACATGTGATCATCTTATATCGATGCATCTTAATAGATCATATGACAGGAGAACGTGCCCATATTCACCTTTTATACTTTTCAGATTTAAGGAATTCAATCCCAACATTAGTTGGTCCAACCAGCTTATCATAAAAACAAGCGACATAAACAATTCTCGAAGAATCTTCTAGTTCTTCAATACATGTTTAATACTCAATATGCACATCTTCGAGATATCACAATCGTTCACATCAATTTATGAACTTTTATTCTAGTAACTCCAAGTTTACCATGACATGTACTTTTTTCTTTAGTAAATTTCAGATTTACTACTACATGAATAAATTTCAGATTTACTACTTTAGAAGTAGATTTCAAAATAACTTTTCTCAGTTATTTTGCCTCATTTGGAGGTGAATTGTGATACCATCACAATCAAGTGCACGATTGCATTAATAAGGTTCTCATTCCCCAGGAATGAAATATAATTATACCTTAAGCCTATCAAATTATGATAGCTTATAACCCCTTTCATGATATTGCTACTTCAGGAGCAAATCGAGGCATAAATATGATAGAGAGAATTTCTCTATATTGCTACCAAATTCACTTCAAGAATGGAACAAATTGTCATCTTTTAGACTTATCATATATTGTTGCCATATTCACTTCTTGGAATGGAGCATATTCAATGGACAAGTTTCATGACTTTTTATCAAAAACACATTATTTTGCCTTAGCCATCATAATATCATCAATATGGTGCATTGAGATTCAAACTCAATGTCTTACTCATATAAAAACGTCTTAGGCATAAATCAATGTGACTTGAACCCAGCATATTATCATTTCTTTTGATAGTATTGTTCTTGAGGAATAAATTTAAAACATAAATGGTTCCAAACCAATTATTTTTCCTCAAATTCAATAATAATTATATTATTAGTAGCAAAAGACAGATAACATAAGAAATTACTAACCTTGAAATTACCTTTAAACGTGTTATAAAATATAAAGAAAGAACAATAAGAATAAATAGAGAGAAGAGAGAGACTTCTTAATTTTTCTTGATGGATGAGAGATCATAAGATTGTTTATACAATGAACAAACCCCTCTATTTAAAAGGGAAATTTTCTCCTAATCTGAGTAAAAGACAGATACTTCAAATCCTAATAGATATCAAAGTAGATCTTGATAGACATTCACTATAATGTAAATACATTTATAACAGATAACAAATTGTACAGTTGAATACTTACTTATTTTTTAAAATATTTTGCTAACTCACTAGTCCTTCACCCACCACCATTATCACAAAGATAACTAAATTAGGTCTCCCCCTACAAAAACAAGATAAATACATTGAAAAAAGTCTGAATTTTAATTTGTGTTTGTGAAGTTGCTAAGAAACCGACTAAATAATGGGTTAATTGTACTCTTGGTCCCTGAACTTCACATACGTTAAGAGTATTTTGTAACATTAAAAATCACTGAACATTGTGTTAATATTTTGTAACATTAAAAATCACTGAACTTTGTGCTAATATCTCAAAGATGACTTTCTCCACCTTGATTAATTCGGTAACAGAAATGATGACTAGCTGCGGGATAAAAGTATAGTTGTTAATACGGCCGGTCCAACTATCTGAACTAGCTAGCGCATGTGGACTTTAAAATTTGACGGATATAGGTCAGGCTGATTCATCATTTTGATGAATCTTAAAATAATCAGACAAACCCATAGTGATATAAGCTATGGGACAAACATCTTTTATGTATTTTTTTAATTAGAATTTAAAGTTTAAAATGCTAAAGATATGCAAGCCAATATTATATGGTCTTACTACTTGCTAGTTAAATCTCAAATTCACAAACGAAATAATTCTAATGATACTTGTTAAGTTTGGTTTCAAGTAAAGATTCAGTTGTACGACTTCAATTTGAAATCATTATCATTCTATGCAAATTACGATCTTGTTGGACAGAAAACTTTTGCAAAACTATATAACTTTTGATATGATATATTTTTGCAACAAATTTCTCAATTATATTAAAAAAAATAACTGTACAAAATAAATAAAAGATTATTTTTTAAATTTTGAGTACAAATCTTTTTTTTTTGGGTAAACAAGGAACATTAAATTAAACTGCAAAGTTTGTTACAAGCACAGTCCACCATTCAGTCAAGATAAAAAACATCAGCATCAGAACCCTAATGGTTAGTACATTGTTTAATGTTTCTGCTAAATTGAGTTCCTAAAATGTCTGCCCAGACATGCTCTGGTGCATAATTGTTAGGGAACTGAAGTTTTGATAATAGACATATGAATGAAACATGTTGTGCATGTTGGTCTACACAAGTGAATAAATAAAAGTTACGGGCAAGGTTACTGATAAACTAAAGTGGTTGAAGTCAGAAGTGGATAAGCAAAAAAATTCAGTTACACTGTCAACACTTATCACATGCAGAAAAGAAGTTGAGGAAAAGATAAATACAACACTTAGAGATTGAGTTGATCAAGGAGTCCTGCCTATACAAGGAGACACAACACGATAAAGAGTGTGACTAACTGATGAATTCCTAGTGAAAGAAGAAGACTACATCATTTAAAGAACTTCATCAGAGTTGGCTTAAATAAGAGAAACGACATTCAAGAGTTTCACTCACGCATAAAACAATAAAAACACCAATCAACAAGTCTGTTCTACAACTTGAAGGAGTCATAAGAACAACCTGTTCCTTTACTTAGAGTCTTAGGCTTTGTGTAATAGGTTGGTTCTCGAGTTGTAATGAATTGTAATTCTAGTCTCAATGAAGTATAAGCTGAGTTAGGGCTATTGTCTTCAAGTTGGGGAACTCGAAGACTTAGGAACACTCATCTTGTGAAGATTTGTGTTATTGTAGAAATAAGAGTTAGAGTTTAATTCCTAGTTTACAAGAGTCTTGTAATTTGTTAATTGTTGAGGCTCAAAAGTTTTAGTGAAAAAGGGGCTAAATCCTATAAAGATACAGGTCGTGGGTTTTTATACCTTTTTGAGCTGGGTGTTTTCCACGTAAAAACACTGTCTCTTTATTTACTCCACTTAAGTGAACCACATTAGCATACTTGTTTCACTGATAGGCAACTACTAGAGTAAATTAGTAAAATCAGTAGGTACATACTCTAACAAGTGGTATTAGAGAAAAGTCATCTTAAATAAGGTTAATAGTTATCTTAAATAAGGTTAACACCTAAGAAAATATCACTATGATGAATTCCGTACCACCTACTAGTCACAGTGAAGGTCAATCAACCACTAGATCTCCACTCTTTAACGGTTCTCACTTCATCTGGTGGAAAGCTAGGATGGAAATATTTATTCAAGGAAAGACTACGAGTTGTCGGACAGGGTCACTGATGGTCCTACTATTACGAGTTGTTGGAAAGGATCACTGATGGTCCTACTATTCCAATGAAGTTAGAAAATGGTGAACAGGTCAAAAACGTAAGAAGTGAATTTACTGTTGATGACTTAGTAGCATTAAAGAAAAATGCTAAAGCTAAGAACATTTTAGTTTGTAGACTAGGACCGATTGAGTACAACAGAGTGTCAAACTGTACCACTGCTAAGCAAATCTGGGATGCCTGGTCAATGCACATGAGGGTACCTCTCAGGTAAGGAAATTCATAATTGCTCTTCTTTTTACTGAATATGAAGCTTTTAAGATGAAGGAGAATGAATCTTTGCATGAAATAATGACAAGGTTCACTGCCTTGACAAATGAGTTAACTTCTTTCGGAAAAGTCATCCCTGTTGAGGAACAAGTTGAAAAGGTGTTAAGGGTACTGCCTAAATTGAAATGAGATGTTAAAGTGACTACTATCAGGGAGGCAAAGGATCTCACACATATGACACTGGATGAACTCATAGGGAATTTGAGGTCTTATGAAATACAAATTGATGGAATTAAGAAAGAACAAGAAGCCTCTGAGAAAATCTTGGCTTTGAAGGCTTCAGACAGTGATAAAGAAATCAAACTTGACGAGGAATAAGTTGCCTTCATAAGTAAGAGCTTCAGCAAATTCTTTAAAAAGAAAAGGGGAACATGTAACAAGAAATGTTCCAATGACACTCCAAATGGATGCTACAAGTGTAGTAAGACTGATCATTAGATCAGGGACTATCATATCTGGGAAATAGAATAGAGAAAGGAAAAGGCTGAAAGAGAATTTAAAGAAAACACCAAAAGAAAGGAGAAGGGAGAATATGCTATAGTAGCTGCTTGGGGATCTGATTTAGAAAATGATGAAATTGATGAAACAACATTTATGGCTATTAGAGATTTAGACTTGGAGGAAGACGATGATGCTTCTAAGGTAAGTATACTTGAACTTAAAGAAAAATTGCATTTATTTTTTAAAATAAAACTTGTTTCCTTGATGAGTGCCTTAATTGATGATTTCCAAAAATTAATTTTTGATAGGGATAAGTTGTTCAACAGTCTTGCAAGTCTCAAATTTGATTTCATTGATTTAGAAGATTGCAAAAATACCGTTGAAAAAGAAAACTGCACTTTTAAGAGACAGGTTGTCCAACTCGATTCTTCAAACAATAATCTCAGGTTTGAAGTCCTAAAATTGACACTCACTGAAAAAGAAAAAAAAATCAAGAGTAAAGAACAAGAAAATGTTGAACTTGAATTAGTCAAGTACAAACAAGAGTGTAATGCTACAACAAACATGGTGAATAAACTGAGTCAATAAGTCTCTAAACTAAAACTTGATCTTGAAAGAGCAAACAGGTGGACAGATTCTTTAAGAATTGTTGATAAGTTGAGTGAAAGAAATCACAGTGAAAAGCAGGTTTGGGTTTTCACAGAAGTCTTGATAATCCTCAAGACTTGTGCTATATCTATGGTAATCTTGGACATCCGACCACTGAATGTCCTGTTGCTACCAAAAGAAGATCTAGCAGTCTAAATTTGGCAAATAAATTCTCTTAGACCAAGAAAAAGGAAACTAAAACTGGTCAGAGAAACAGATCACGTTCCCTGTTGCCTGCATGGACTAAAAGAAATTTAATTCATCCATTTACTCATAAAATAGAACCCAAGCTTGTCTGGGTTCCTAAATCTAATCACTGATTTCTTGCAGGAGAAGGTGAAAGGAAGAAAAAAGCATTAGTACCTAAACAGTGCTTGCTCAAGACACATGACTAGTGATAAGAAAAAATTTCTTTCACTCTCCAATATAAATAGAGGAGGAGTTTCTTTTGGTGATGGCAAAAAGAAAATCATTATTGGAGTTGGAAAGATTGGCACATCTGAATCAAGAGCATTAGAGGATGTCTACCTTGTGGAAGTATTAAAGCACAACCTGCTTAGCATATCACAACTGTATGATAAAGGTAACAAAGTTGTTTTTATTTCTGAAGGAGTCAAAAGGCAAGAGGATGGACACCAAGGAGATTGTGCTCACTGCAAGAAGATACAAGAATGTGTACAAATCTAACATAATGGCAATTCTAGGAAAAAAACTGACCTGCCTAAGTGCTATAGAAAATGATCCCCTTCTTTGGCATAGGAGACTTAGACATGTAAGTATAAAACAATTAAACATACTTTCTTCCAAAGATATGGTATTGGGTTTGCCCAAAACCAAGTTCAAGAAAGAAAAGGTATGTAGTGCCTGTCTAAGGGGGAAGCAGGTAAAATCTCTTTTAAATCAAAGAACTATGTCAGCACAACCAAGTGCCTTGACCTAATCCATATGGATCTGTGTGGACCAACGAAACTTCAAAGCAGAGGTGAAAAAATGTATGTTTTTGTAATTGTTGATGATTATTCCAGATTTACCTGGAGACTGTTTCTAGCTTCCAAAGAAGATACCTTTGATGTCTTTACTATATTCATCAAGAAAAATAAAAAGAAACTAGGCATTTCCCTAATTTTCATGAGGTCTGACTATGGTACAAAATTAAAAAAGGTCAAGTTTTTAGACTTCTGTTCCTCAAATAGTGTAGATCATAACTTCTCTGCTCCCAGAACACCTCAACAAAATAGAGTAGTAGAAAGGAAAAATAGGACCTTAGAAGATATGGATAGAACAATAATGCTTGCAGAAAATTTTGCTAAAAAACTTTGGGCTGAGGCAATCAGTACTGCTACATATATCATAAATAGATGTATGATCAAACCTATTCTATAAAAGACTCCCTATGAATTACTAAAAGGAAAACCTAATATTTCTTATTTTTGAATGTTTGGTTGTAAATATTTCATTCATAATAATGGGAAAAATCAATTGGGAAAATTTGATGCTAAAAGTGATTAGGAAATCTTCCTAGGATATTCACATCATAGCAAAGCATATAGGGTGTTAAAAAATAGAACTAATTGTGTTGAAGAAAGTGTGCATATAGTATTTGATGAATCTTGTGCTAAGACTAACATACAAGAATGAAATGATTCTGAGTAATAGGTTGCTCAACATGGTCCATGGAGGTACCTCGATAGGGGGAATTGATTTTGGAGGCACACACTGATTCTAGTACTTCACAAGGATTGGTTCCAAAAGGATAAAAGTATCAAGGATCCCATCCTATTAAAAATGTGCTTATTGATCTCACTTCTGGGATCACTACAAGGTCAGGGTTAAGGAGCATATGTGCTTTTAAAGAATTTCTGTCCAAAATTAGACCAAAGAAGGTGAATGAGGCACTTCTTAATGATGATTGGATCATAGCCATGCAAGAGGAGTTAAATCAGTTTGAGAGAAGCAAAGTATGACACTTAGTTCCTCTTCCAAAAAATAGAACAATGATTGGGACTAAGTGGATGTATAGAAATAAGGTTGATGAGCATGGAACAGTTATATGGAATAAGTCAAGATTAGTGGTCCAAGGATTCAATCAAGAAGAAGGCATAGATTTTGATGAGACTTTTGCTATTGTAGCTAGAATTGAAGCAATTAGGCTTCTTAAAAGCTTTCGCTGCTTATATGGAATTCATTCTCTATCAAATGGATGCTAAGAGTGCATTCTTGAATGCCATTCTCAAGGAGGAGGTGTATGTCAAACAACCACCAGGATTTGAGCGTAAGGAGTTTTTTGATTATGTGTATAAGCTTGACAAGGCCCTGTATGGACTAAAACAAGCTCCCAGAGTTTGGTATGAAAGATTATCAAAATTTCATTTTGAGCATGGCCATACTAGAGGTAAGATTGACAACACTCTTTTCTTGAAAACTAATGGAAAAGATTTGTTGGTGGTGCAGGTTTATGTAGATGATATCATTTTAGGTTCTACAAGCATGAATATGACCTATGACTTTGCAAAACTCATGAGTTACGAGTTTGAGATGAGTATGATGGGTGAGCTAAATTTTTCTTGGGATTGCAAATTAAACAAATAGCCTCTGGAACCATGATACATCAACAAAAGTATGTCAAGAAACTTCTTAAAAAGTTTTCCATGGAGGAAGATAAAGAGATCAGTACATCAATAGCCACTGCCACCAAGCTAGACATAGATGAAATAGGTCCTGATGTGGAGAAAAAATTGTATAGAGGAATGGTAGGATCCTTACTTTATCTCACAACAAGCAAACCTGATATTGTATTTATTATGGGATTGTGTGTAAAATTCTAGGAAAATCCTAAAGAATCTCATTTGAAATCTGTGAAGAGAATCTTTTGATATCTCAAAGGAATAACTGATCTTGGCCTATGTTATCCTAAAGGTAGAAATTTTAACTTGGTGGGTTATTCTGATGCTGATTATGCAGGCTATTTGGTGGACAAGAAGACCACCACTGAGATGGTACACTTCCTTAGATCATGTTTAATTAACTGGTCTATAAAGAAGCAAAACTCAGTAGCTCTATTCTACTGCTGAGGCTGAGTATGTTTTTCTTGGGTTGTGTTGTGCTCAGTTGTTGTGGATTAAACAACAACTCATGAATTTTGGGGTGGATGTAGGTTGTGTTCCTATTTTTTGTGACAATACAAGTGCTATTAATATTGCCAAGAATCTTGCGTAGCATAAAAAAACTAAACATATTGATATTCGACATCACTTTCTTAGAGATAATATTAAAAAAAGTTTTATATCATGTTTAGCTCTACTGAAGATCAAACTACAGATATATTCACTAAGGCATTAAGCAGAGAACATTTTGAAAAGAATAGGTTAGCCTTGGGGATGATTAAAATTGCATAAATCTCTCTCAATGATTGATTAGAAATGATAATTTGCTCTTAAGTTTTTGTTGATTAATCCTGTCTTACACATTTAGTTGTGTGTCCTAATTTCAATATTTTAGAGTAAACTGACTCATTCATGTATTGGTTTTGCAGAGATGTTAGAACACTCAAGCAATTTTGTCCATCTTGTTCACAAAGTTAAGGTACGATTACATTTTACCTAAAATTACATAAAGAGAAACAGGTATGCTACACGGTTCTTTATTACTCCCAAAACCGCCAAAAACCCAAGAGTCCTTCTTTTTCAAAAAGCTGCCACAACTTTCCCATCACCACTACACACCTTCATCATTACGCTTTCTCACCAAATACAGTCCCCCTACGTTTCAACTTCTTTTTTTTCTCCTTAAATATTGTAATGCCCCGAAATCCTGTCCCAGAGCGTCAGGCGGTGCTTAAGGCTACAAGTAGCCCCAAGCTAATCCTTTGAGCCTGCTACTTTGTATAAATATTACTTAAATATAATGGAGAAAAATAAGGAATCATGTCATATCATGTCTAACTAAAATCCAAATGAGTACTGTAAAAGTAACAAAAATACTGCAAATTTAAATATACTGACCATCTAGTTTGACAAAGCCTCTACTGCTCAACAAACTAGAGAGCCATTGGGACAGATCCCCAACTAACTCGAACTGAACTGAAAGCAGTAGAACAACTACTAAAAATACTGAAGTGTCTGGAGATAGGTCCTCGAACCATGAGGACTCACCACAGTGGAGGTGTAGATAAAGGTACTCGAAAATCACTGACGCTGCTTGGACTGAGCACCTGAACCTACGGTATGAGACAATGTAGCAAACAGACGTATATGTGGGTCAACACTTGGGAATGTACTGAGTATATGGGGGTGTATGCAACTAAATATCAATACAATAAATCTTTATGGAAAACATACATAGTTTTGTAGATGACTCACATAGCTTGAATAAAACTCTCATAAATCATAAATAATGAAACATGTAGTATAATTCACGTGAGCCATTACACTTTATTCCAAATCTGTATTCTTTCTTTGATCTCAAGCTTGTAAACTAGTTGAACTCTTAAAATAACAACTTTAGAACTTGCACTTTAGTCTTTTGAAAACAAGGAACTTCTTTGAAACTCAAGGACTTAAAACCTTAATAACTTTAAGACTTGAAACTCTATGAAACTTGGGAGTTTCTAATAACCGACATAAATCATGTGAGATACATGGAGTCCAACGTCTTGCCCACGTTGGGGAGAGCTGTTCTATCCTTGCTATCAGAGTAGAACCTTTTACTTTTAGTGATCACTAGCTTAACCCACTTAGGGTAAATCAAATCCTATGGTGGCTAGTAGTTCTGGGGCATGAGACCTTGAAATCAATCCGAACTCGGTGCTTAATACTCTCCCTTACTTAAGCTCAGAACTTTTAAGAAAAATCCACCTTAAGCAACTCAGAAATATGCAATGAAAGCCAACTATGCTTCCCTTTAGATTAAATCAAATAGTGTGGATTTTCTTTCTTAGCTTAGGGTTAAAATCAACTTTTTTCTTGAAACTTTGGTAGACTATCACCAATAGGATTTAAAACTTTAATAGCATGGAAATATCAATACACTTATTGAAAAACTTTAGAAAGTATTTACAATTCATTCTTGGACTTAAGGCATGCATATTCTTAAAGGATCATAATTTCACAATAAAGCTTAATTCTTGACACCAATCTTGAAAACCCTTGAAAATATCACATCAATATAGGAATGTGCAATTTATAACATGAATTATCAATTCAAATCATAAATAAGCGAAATAAACATGGAATTCAAAGCTTGAACAACTTATCAATTCATATTATCCAAAATAATATAATTTGGGTACAAACCCACTTGCAAAAACATGAAATTCATTTATAAAAATCGAATCTTTGGGCACAAGAAAGAGAGAAGTGTTCTTGTTCAAATCCCACTTACCTTGAATTAGGAGCTTTGGATGAACTCTAGCCCTTGGGACTCTATTCGTAAACTTGAATGGATATTCTTGATGCTCTTGGTTTGAGGAATCCAATTCTTGAATCAGTTTGAAGAATTAATGGTGAACTTAGGAGATTCTTGTAATTGGGTTTGAATGCTTAGGTTTTTTTAATTTGAGAGATTTTTTGAGAAAAGTCGTATATGATGCTTGGAATGACCTTGGATTAGGTTTTTGGACGATTTAAGGGGCTTGAAAAAAGTCCAAAGTACCCTTTATAACTTTTGTACGAAGATGGAAAAATTAAGCTGGAAAAATCCGATTTTATGGGCCACCGCGACGTGCCACTATCGCGATGGCTCACTAAAATTTGACAAACGAGATTCTAGGGGTCACCGCGACGCGGTGCTATCGCGTTGTCCTACTGGTTGGGACCTGAAACTTCAGTACGACGCGCCGCTATTGTGGAGTTCCACTAAAAATTGACAATTGTTAAATATACCCTCTCCGCGATGCGTCAAGCACTAAAATGATGCTGTTTTATGACTAGGACTTAAATTAGCCATAACTTCTTTCCCGATTATCGGATTTGGGCGGATCATATATCATTGAAAAACTAATTAAATTTCCCATATGATAAAAAATCAAAATTAGGGAAATTCTATATAGTTTAAATGATACTCACTTAAGAAGTCATTCCTTAACCTCCTCGAGGTGAAATTAAGCGTAAGAAAAGCTTGGGGTATTACAAAAATGTTCCCTTCTTCTCCTTCATCATTCATTCACTTTACCAAGTACAAACCAAAACCTCACATTTCCTCTTAACCATGGCATCTTTTTTCTCCTGTGATTTCTCAAACCTCCATGACTCCACTGCTTCACCTCCTACTAAAATCATTCTTCACCCCACTACCAACGAAATTCCCTCTATTCCACCCATATTACAATCAAACTATTTGATTTCTCCGCCTGGACAAACTTTTAAAACCCCTTCTCTAAATTTTTACCAAGTCCTTCATCCTTCTCCAACCCCACTCCACTAGTTCCTGTTCTTCTCCAAATTATTGACCCTGATGATATTCCAATTTCTAACCTAATTCCCAAAAAATCCCGCTCTCAACCTAAGAAAAAATGTCTCTCTTCTTCTATCATCATTGAGGACGTTGATGTTACTAAACCTCATTCTTTTGTGTCCTCTCCTAGAACTCCTCACACTCGCCGTAGAAAGCAATAAGAAGAGGACTCTCTGGATGTAGCACTCCAAGCCAGTAAGAGGAAGCGTGTTGCTACACCTGCTCCTTCTCTATATTTATCTTCTTAGGAGATATTGCTTTGTACAGTGGACAAAGGCAAAACTGTGAAGCACACTATTCCAAAACCCTCTGCTTTTCGTCTTCCCTCGACTACACTAAAGTCCACTCCCAGTTCCAAATCTTTCTCCTATTCCAAACCCACTTCCAAAAAATCCTCTACTTCTTCCAAGAAACAGGCCCACGAACCTATTCTTTCGAACTTCTCTGATTCTGATACTCCCCCTGCTTCCTCTACTGAGATAGATCTCAATTTTGAGATTGATGAGAATGCTTTTACTGGCCATGCCTCTCAGTCGGCTTATATTATACAGTTTCAAAAATATAAGTTAGCTAGGGGACCTGTTGTCACTGGTTTTGGGGGCCCTGAGATGGCTTTCTTGGTACCCAAATTGGAGGCTCATGGGTGGTCAAACTTGGTTCTTCAAGGTGATCACCTATGTAAGTTTGGAAAAGATAAAGTCTATGATTTCTATACTAATAGGGTAGCTATCGGGGAAATATTTTCTACCACTATTTGACGGATCACTATTAATATTGTTGTTGTTGACCTTGCTTGAATTTTTCACATTTCTATGGGGGGTTGGGGTCATTATGTCCAGGTCATATAGCCTCCTCTTGATAATCTGACATCTACCCTTGATATATCTCGCAAATATTTTGGAAATCCTCGTCTTGTCAATCATCGTAGGGTTCTTAAGCGTGAGATGTCCCCACTCCATCACCTTTACTTTGATGTTGTCCATAAGATGCTTCTTGCTCGACAAGAACGAAGGATTATGAAAAATTTCCTTGATCTCACTCTTATGGAGTTGCTTGACACTAAAGTACAGATTGACCTACCACAACTTATGAATCAGCACATGCAAAGGGTCATACTTCAAAATGTGAATGGCCATGCTCTGCCATATGAATTCTGGCCCACTCCTATTTTTGAGGACTTCAACGTACCTGTTCAAGTATGGTATCTGCAAACTTCTAAGGATGTCATTGGTACTGAGAACCATATGGAGTTACCTATTTTTGTGAGGAGTGATGATAACTCTATGCAATGGTTACACAATGCTTTTGTTGCTAAGATTACCGAATCGGAAGCAGTTCAAGATGCACTGGATGTTGCTCAGGTTGCTTATGATGCTGAGAAGATAGAGATCCTTGCTCAAATTGCCTCTCTTAAGGTGATACAAGATCGACAAAGAAGATATAAAACAAATACCAAAACAGTCCGTAAGTTGGAAAAACCGAGGACCCCTTTGGTGACCACTCTTGGATTCACTACAACAACAACGAAAACATAATAACAACAAAATATTAAGGTGTTCAACACCTCTAAAATCAGCAAGCCAAAAAACTAGATTAACAACACAAGCACAAGAATAAGAAGAACATAAAGTCTCAGTTTTGGGACACCAAACCCAAAAATGAATAACAACAATAATGAAATAGATAGATAAATAGGTAACTTGACATACAAATGTACAAAAACTATGAACCTAAGTGTATATTAAACACAAAGACCCAATAATTCATACAAGTAATACTAAACTCTACGGTGACCTCAAGGGAACGGGATTTTCAAGCAACTAATGTTTCAAAACTAGCACCAACACAAGTGATATCCAAACATGTTTACAAGGAATCCACCTTGTAAGACTCTCTCTATAGAGCTCTCAAAATATCATCAAAGTTGTTAACAAAATACCTAATATGTTCTATTTATAGTCTAGGTTATAACTTATTACAAAATGACTATAATGCCCTTAATGAACCAAGACAAAGGGGCAGCCTTGGTGTGTGCATATTGGATGGCTTTGGAGTGTTGAGACTTGTTCTCTACACTTCAAAGCTTTATCCATTGGTTGGCCAGCAACCCGAGCTCGAGCCTTTACGTATTGGTCCACAATCACTATTGTACTTGTATCATAAGGCTTCTATGAAACGTGAACAATCTAAAAATGCAGAGATTGTTCAAAAATTGACCACCGTTATTCCCTCTTCTTCCTCTACTTAGTTCCCTTCGTAGTGCTAACCACATATATAATCTGATTTATAAGAGAAGAGATGGACAGATTTGGTCCTACTAGACGTGTCAATTTGTTTGCTACAAATCTTCTCAATTGTGTATATATATATATATATACACACACACACACATACATATTGGAATCACAAACAGATAAAAAATATGATTTTATTTATTAAGATTGTGAGTACAAATCTTATTCCCTTGATTTTTATATTTGAGCTTTCTTTGTGATTCGAGAGCAGTCAATAACATATTTCTTGAGATTCTATTAGCTCAAATCACTAGGAGAGGTTGACCAAAATTTTTGAAAACAAATTTTTAAAAAAGAGGACAATGACTTTAACTTCTAGTGAACTCCTTGTTCAAAATAAATGAACTTTTGCCTCAATGCGTAGGAAAAGAAATTAAGATATATTGTACTTTATTTTTCATTTTATTCTTTTAGATATTATCAAGCTATTCTAGAAATTTCATTCACATTAAAATAACGTCAATTGAATCCATTGGAACTCATAACTTAGGAAGTATAAATGAAGGATAATTTAAAAAATAAATAAATTCAACAAGTCTCTTGAAAAATGAACAATTTACTTATTTTGGATATTAAAAAATAGCTCAAAAATTCACTTATTTTAAACTAAAGAGAATTCACTTATTTTGACTAGAGAGAATAACTTTTATTTTTTGGAGTACATTTTTCATCGTAATGAAAACACTCTCACTGATAACATATACAACCAGGTAGAAAGTAGGGGTTAGTCTCTAAGTGTGTGTATAATGTATTACGTACATAATGAAGTGCAACCTTTTAGGGTCGTTTGTTAGAGTGTATTAAAAAGTTAATGCAGGTTTAATTTAGTGTGTATTATTAGTATCTTGTTTGACATATGTTTTCACCCTATGTATAATTAATGCTTGCATTACTTATACACTCTATTGTGTATTGAGGTGTGCATTATTAATACCTCAAAATCCATGATATTATTAATGCAATGGATCTAATGCATGTATTAACATGATCAAAGACACTATTATCCCTCAAAAAAATTTTCCGCATCCTTTCCAACATATACATGGAGGGTATTTCTGAAAAAAATAAATAAATTATGTAGTTCATGTTATTTTTAATAAATGAAACCAAACACTGCATAAGAAAAATACAAGCATGACTAATGCAGGCATAACTAACACAAGTATTACTAATACACCATATTTTGCATTATTCTTGTACACTCTACCAAATACTCCTTAACGTAATATAGTATATTAGGAAGCAAGAAAAGAAAGTACAAAGTAGCGCATTGGGCCATTCACTTAATTAATTTCATGAGAAGACGATAATTAATTATGCTTAATTTGGCATAGAAGAATAGTAGTATCATAGAAAGAACACACGGCACATGAATAATAACAATTTAATACCATAGAAAGAACACACAACACGCGGATAACGGTTTAATACTAAGAACCATGATTAATACACATAATTTCTGTGTTCAGCATAGTTGAACTTTTGACTTAACCATGATAATAATTAAGCAACAAACTAATCTTCGTACATGGCTTAAAGTTGAGCTTTTCCTCTTTGACGTTGTTGGCTTCGAAATTATTTCCTCGTTCGACATCTTCTGGATATTCTTCATTCATATGTGTTGCAGCAATAACAACATTAAAGTATGGAATTGCAGAAAGGATAGCTCGTAAGGAAAGGACAATGTTTTGTAACACGTTAGAAACACAAGTAGTGCACGGAAATAGTAACATGATGGCGGGGTAAATGTACCAGAAGAGCATTTCTGGAAGAAATACTAAGGCCAAGAAAGAAGTCATGAAAGGTGGAGAGAAATGTGTAACTTGAATACGTACATAATTTTGGGGAGATAAAGGAAATTGAATTGAGACAAAAGAAAAAAGCAAGGACAGAATACAAAGAATCCAAAATTTGATCCAAGTAAAGTTGTGAATGGTGTCAAACGGATCCCAGTCCCAAGGATTACTTCCTTGAAACTTTAGAATGTTCATTATGAATAGCATGACAAACCTAAAATCAAAGATAAAAGTTTAGATAGTTTAAAAAATTCATCAAAAAGAGAACAAGAAGAAATAGTTAGTAGCATAAATAACCTCAAACAAGATATTAAATATAGTACAAATAGAATAGATTATTATACATTTACTTTAGAATAAGATGATAAACTACGAATATCTAAAATATTGGAAACAAGAAATAGAAGAAATAAGATTAACAAAAAACCTTATAAAAACAAATTTAATTGAATACTTTAAAACAAAAGATATAGAATATTTAGAATATCTTAAAAATAATATAAAAGATTTACAAAAACTAAGAAAAAAAACTAAAGAATATTATAGCAAAGCATTTAATAAACTACCATTTAATCACCCCCAAAATATGAATATCAGTAAAATTGAATATATTAATAAAATATATGAGAATTAAAAATACAAGAACGAAGAAAAATAGTTAATGAATATTACTATAAAGAATTTAACAATTACATAAATTAATGGATACATCTTACGAAAAGAATAAATTATTAAAAGAAATCGAAACCCAACTATATAGTTTATACCTAGAATACAAAAGGTTACATAATTCTAACGAGAATCCTAAAACACTAGATAATTTAATTACGATAATATCTAATCTAGAATATAAATTAATAAAACATCTTAAGTCAAGAAGATAAAAATGAAAATTATTCCAATCAATAATATTCACAAAATACATTATATAAAAATAAATTCACATAATTTCTAAATTTTTTCATAATCGTGGTGACCGGGTCAGTTTTCACTTACCTCAACTAACTCCATGGGATACCTTTGAACAGTGGGCACGTGTTCAAAAAAATAATAATTTCGCTCTGCTTTCATGTGTCTTTATGTTTTAATATGATGTTCTTGTTGAGAGTTTGTTCATTTTGTTCTGTACGTCGAACTTCTTAACAAAGCTAAAGAGAGCAAAGCTTCGAAAAAAGACAGTTGCAACTGTAAGTGGATAGTCATAAGATCATGAAGCACCATACAATTTAGTAGTTGCATGGAAAAATCATATGAAATATGCAAGGACTTGCACAGTAGAATTGCACAAATTAAATATGCGCCCAGTGCAAAAATCATATGTAATATGCGGAGGAAATATGCAAGGACTTACACCATAGAATCTTATAGACAAGTAGAAATACAAACATAAACTTGCGGTTAGGACGCCGGGCATGAAGAGACTTGTTTTAAAGATAGATTAGTTCTAAAAATACACGTTCTTTGGCACAAGCCTTGGCATCAACATATTCTACCGTGCTTACAAGTAGACACATTCCAAGAAAAAGTAGATAAGAAAGGAAATTAAGTTCTTTGTGAACAACCATTATGAATGAGGACATTTCAAATAGGCAACTATATGTAAAACAGAGGCATAAGCCTTTTTGTGAACAACCATTATGAATGAGGACATTTCAAATAGGCAACTGTATGTAAAACAGAGGCATAAGCTTCAACTTGCCAAATTCATCCACTAATCCGAGAAATATAAAAACAAAGGCATAAGCTTCAACTAGTCAAAAGAGCAGAAACCAAAGGCAAACAATGGCTCCTCAATTAACAAGATTAACAACAGAGCAAATTATTGGTGCAAGCTTCATCAAAGTAACACAAAACTAAATAAACAAGGTATACACAGTTACATTTTTTTAAAACTAAATATGTACCATGTTTAATCCATTTATTAAACTTTTACATTTTAGGTTGATAATGAAGCAGATTGATGCTTAAAAACAACTCTATTAACAGAGGATTCCAAATAGTGTTCTGAATTTTGGCGATCAAGACTATGGTTGCATAAATCGCCATCACCATGAAACCTCTGCCTTTTTGAAGTTGCTATAATCAACGTTGAGATCACTTGTTTAAATTATTAAATGAAACATCCTACATTTAGTTAAGATCAAACATTTATCGAGATGAGTACATTACTTGTTAGAAGAAAAAAAGAGCAGCATCATAAACTTATTTACTAACTCTTAAGAGTTGACTCACACTTCCATTAGATGATCCTTGAGACAATTGTGAAAGGTACCATGGAGGAAAGATTCCTTCTGCCACAACCTATTATTTAAAGGAAAGAATAAGTTGTTACACTACAATAAACAAGAAAAAATTAAAATCTCGTAAGATACCATAGTCATAGTCATTGATGCATCTGATAAAGAAGGATATGGCACTTGAAGAGATGGAAAGTTATCTGACTACTCATCAGTTTGGGTAAGAAGAGATTTTGGCAATGAACTTTTATTTTTTCTTTGGGCCTTTTTCATAAAACTTTTTGGCCAAGTATTAGAACGACGAGTTGGTTGCTTCCGTTTTAACCCAGTTACCTTTGAGACATTTGAGTTATCAACAAATATTGTCTCATTCGCTTCACTCTGGATATTATTGTCTGGAGTTGGTTCTTTAACAGATTCTTTTCTCTTCTTTATATCGTTTAACTTTGTAATTAGCTCATTCACACATATTGCAGGCAATTCATATCCTTCTTTGGATCCAAAAGTTTCACTTGAAATTTGGACAAAAGTTTGACATAAATGCTTATACCTTGCAATAACTTCAACTTTTAGATCAGAGTCTTTTATTACTAGATTGATATCCATCTCATGCATGTTTGTAACATTTTTTGTCCACCTCTTTAGTATATAATATGCAGGAATCATATCTTTCACATTTAATATATCTAGGATCTTTAAATCATGTATGCATAGTATATCCATAAACTCAAACATTTTGCAGCTATAAGAAACTTGAGTTACTGACCATTTTACGATTATTGCATGCTGCCTAACACTTCCATAAGTGCTAACATTGTATATACACAAATATCATTCATCATGAATGTCATTAACAGAAATAAGTAATGATCTTTCCCATTTATTTTGAAATATGTCAAATATAGTTGGGGTATATACATCCCTAGCATGAATCAGTAAAGGAAGTTTAACCTTTAAAATAGGTATTCTTTAGGTAATATCAAAATTTGACCTATTCTGATTGGTGCGCTTATTATCTACTAACCTTTCAAAATGCTTAAAAATCGAACAATATCTAAATCCGATTTTAAATATCCTCTCAAAGATCCATTAAAGCTCTCACTTAATTGTGTACTTTGCATACTTGCTAAAAATGTATTTCTTCCATAAGTCATCAACCATTTCTCCCATATAGCAAATGTAGCTTTCAACCAACTGTTATCTTCGAGTTTATATTTATCAAGCATATCCTACCATGCACTTAAAAAATTCACCTCATATTCATAATCATAAAGTAATTTGCTAAAATCTCTCGAAAATGATGAATTAGCTCTAAATATATGGTTAAGATGTAACACATTTTATTCTAAGTGCCATACACATAGGCGATGATATGTTTGGGGCATTACTGATGAGACAACAGAGCCTATTGCTGGATCTTGATTTGTCATGAATGTTTGTGGTTTATCTGCAGACATAATCCTAAAGAATGCGTTAAAAAGCCATTCAAATGATTTAGTTGATTCTTCGTATAGGAGAACTGCACCAAATATAACTATTTCCTTATAATTATTCAAACTAACAAACAATGCCAAGGGTCGATACTCTTTATTTGTCCTATATGTTGTATCAAAAGACACAACATCTACATAGATCTTACAATCTCTTATCATCTTTGCATCAGCCCAAAATACATTAGCGATGAAACTATCCTCATCTAACTGTAAAGAAAATCAAAGAGTAGGATCTTCTAGTGTTTTTTTTTTCAAAATAATTCACCAATCTACGACCCACCATATATTTCAAACTTTCTTGTCTTTTTTCCCAAAGATAATTCTTATGATCCCTCTTTATGTAACCTGAAAAAGATTGTCCTCCCGCTTGACGAGCAGCATATTCAAATGAAGCTTTCGGGCGTATTCCTGAATCATCCAACAATTCAAGTTCATATGGTTGAACAACTTTTATCTTTCTTTAAGATAGTAAGAGATGAACCAAAGTAGGATCAACAAGAGGATGGTTATGTTTATCTTTAAATAAAGTGATGAGAAACACTCCATTTCGATTGATGAATAATAATAATATGAGCTAAGCACCCTATCCTATTTTCCTTTCTATGCTTTTTAACCATCAAATCTCGTTTGTCTATGTTTCTGTAACCTTTCTTATAACATGTAGATTTTTTTGAAGTCACATAACCTTGGACTCTATTTTTATTAGCATATTCTTTTTGAACATTTAAAAGATTTTCATAGGAGGAGATTTTAATGGGCATATAGGGTCTTTATCGAGAGTTTATGATGATGCGCATGGCAGTTTCAATTTTGGGGAGAGAAATGAAGAAGGAGCTTTTTTTTTTTGGATTTTTCTAGGGATTTTGGGTTGTGGATAGCGAATTCGAGCTTTCTGAAGAAGGAGGAGCGCCTTATTATTTTCGTAGTTCAGTGGCGAAGACTCAGATAGACTTTTTAATCCTTAGAAAGGAGGATAGAGTGCTGTGTAAAGATTATAAAGTCATTCCTAGCAAGAATATTTTTACTCAATATAGGTTTTTGCTGATGGATGTGGTCATCAATAAGGGAAAAAAGAAGAGGATTGTGAAAACTCAACCCAAGATTAAGTAGGGTAGCTTGACTTTAGCTAGTGCGTTGGAGATGGGAGAGAAGTTGAAGAGTAGGGGGTTTGGGAGAGTAAAAGGGATGTGGATAGCATATGGGAGACGACTGTCAGTTACATTAGGGAGGCTACTAGAGAGGTGTTGGGTGTCTCAAGAGGTTGATTTGGTAAGCCCCGAGGGGACTGGTGGTAGAACGAAGAGGTTAAAAGGAAGGTGGAGTCTAAGAAGGTGGCATATGCTAAGTTGGTTGCAAGAAAGGATGATGAAGAGAGACAGATGAATAAGAAAAAGTTTAAGGTTGCTAGAAGAGAGGATAAGTTAGCGGTTATGGAAACTAAGACAATATATTTTGAGAGCTTATATGCGGCTTTAGAGGAGAAAGATGGGGATAAGAAGTTGTATAGGCTTGCCAAGGCTAAGGAGCGAAGGGCTTGTAACCTTGACCAAGTAAAGTTCATCATGGGAGAGGATGGTAAAGTGTTTGTTAAGGATGCCCTCATTAGAAAGAGGTGGCACTCCTATTTTCATAAACTCTTAAATGATGAGGAGGATAAAAGTTTCATGTTGGAGGAGTTGAAGTCTGAGGAGTGTCGTAATTAGGGGTGGCAAACAGGCAGATTGGATTGGATTTGGATAGGTTAAATATGGATCGAGCAAAAATGATTTGGATTGCAATCCACCCATATGAATATGGGTAAATATGTATTTGGTCAAATATGGATTGGGTAAAAATGGTTTCAACCCACATTTTTCACTTAGCCTAAAAGGAGGAAACTTTGAACGGACTGCTAGTTGTTCAATTTGTACAAGCATACATACAACTATTCGCTGGTATAGAAACTATAGCCACAACTCACTGCAATAACCAAACTTTCAGCACACTACAACATTATACAGAACACTCAATTGCATACACACTATCAAAAGAAAAAATAGAGAATCAAATGAGACAAGAGAAATAGTTCAATAATCAAATCTAATTAACAATATCATCATCCCACTACAATATTATACAACACCAAACTAACTCTTAATAATCTTAAAGAAACATAACACCAGTTCAAAATACATTTCACCCAACTAACTCTTCAATAATCTTCAGGAGTTAATATGTATCAATTTTGTAGCCATTACCCCCTTTAGTTATTTCAACACCAGTTGCATTCCTAGTACCAGCCACCAGGATAATCCACTTCAGTCATGAACTTAGACAAGAACTAATAACAGGCTTATGGAACGACACCCTTAGAAAACGTGCTAAATGTACATGTTTAGCAAAGCTGCTGATTGATTTTTGGTCAGATTTTCACAAAACGAACGTTGCTTTGCCCAAAAGCAATTCCACAAGAAGGATACTTGTAATGAAGAATTTCTAAATTTCTCTAGATGCATGGATTGCAAAAGAGATGATAACATTGTGTGATTACTACCTACAAAATATTTTAACAAGAAGATCAGGGTCAAGGTCATTTGTCGCACGTCAATAATACCGCTTCTAAATTTAGACAAGATTTCTATAGTGTCTAGATGGGAACAAGGGGTATTTGTAAACCAAATATTACAAAAAATTAAAATCTCCTAGAGAGATGCTCTGCTCTTACTGTTAACCTTTATTCCCAACAATACTGCTACTTGCTAGGACTCTTCAAAAAGGTCAATGGGTGCGCGTCAGATTCTTCAAAAGTAATACAAAGCTAGCAATAAAAAGCTAGCAAAGAAGCACAACCACAGAGGGAGAAATGACACAGAAGCCTCCTTATATTTCTGTCGCAACGTTAAAGATTCATCTCTATATATAACACAAATCTCACAAAATCCACATCAACTAAAGTAGCTCGAGAAATCTTATTTTGTCATCGACTCATCCCTATTTGGAAGTAGGGTTTTGTGAGATCGTTGTTTTGTAAGAAACCAGGAGTCAATTTGGAGTCATCCTTATGAGGAAGTAAAGAGGTGAGATCGTTGTATTGTGAAAAATTGGGAGTCAATTTGGAAGAAATGGTCCGCAAGTTGTCGCAACTGGGTATCTGTATAGGTACCCATATTTTACCTATTTTGTCCATTAACTTTATGGGATTTTAAAAAAATTTAAGTCCACATTTACCTATCTGAAATATGAGTGATCCAACTTATTATATATGGGCTAAATGGTTTGATTTTTTGAATATGGTCAAAAATTACCAGCTCTAGTCCTAATTATATTTATTGTAGGCATATTGAGGTTGATGAAGTCAAGGGTTATATTCACAGGATGCATTGGGGTAAGGCGACGGGGTCAGATGAGATCCTAGTAGATTTTTGGAAGAACACTGGTGGGGCAGGGTTGGAGTGGTTGACATGGTTGTTTAACATCATTTTTAGGGCGGTGAAGATGCCTGAGGTATGGAGGTAGAGTACATTAATCCCATTATATATGAACAAGGGAGACATCTAGAGTTGCAACAACTATAGAGAGATTAAGTTGTTGAGTCATACTATGAATGTTTGGGAAAGGGTGGTGGAGTTGAGACTGAGAAGGATCATGACTATCTCTGAGAATCAGTTTGGTTTCATGCCAGGTAACTCAACTACTGAGGCCATTCACCTAGTAAGGAGATTAGTGGAGCAGTTTTGAGAGAGAAAGAAGGACTTACACATGGTGTTTATTGATCTTGAGAAGGCATATGACAGAGTTCCCAAGGAGATTCGGTGGAGATGCTTGGAGGTTAGAGGGGTGCCTATGACATAGCTAGGTCGGTTCAGGACATGTATGATAGCGCGAAGACTCGTGTGAGGACAGTAGGTGGAGATTCAGAGCACTTTTTGGTTTTGATAGGATTATACCAGGGATCAACTCTTAGCCCTTTTTTATTCGCCTTGTTGATAGATGTTTGGCACGATATATTCAAGGGGAGGTGCCTTGGTGTATGCTATTTGTTGATAATATGGTATTTATTTATGAGACTCGGGGAGGAGTTACTGATAAGTTGGAGATTTAGAGACAGACCCTTGAGTCTAAATGATTTTGTTTGTGTAGGACCAAGATGGAGTACTTAGAGTGTAAGTTTAGCGATGTGTTGCAGGAGGCTGAAGTGGCTGTGAAGATAGACTCTCAGGCCGTTCGGAAGAGGGAGAGTTTCAAGTACCCAGGGTCTATGATTCAGGGTAATAGGGAGATTGACAAGGATGTCACACATCTTATTGGGGTAGGATAATTGAAATGAAGGTTTGCTTCAGGAGTTTCATGTGATAAGAAGGTGCCCTCAAAGCTTAAAGGTAAGTTATAAAGAGTGGCAGTCCAACTGGCTATATTGTATGGACCGGAGTGTTGGTCAGTTAAGAAATTTCATATTCAAAAGTTTAAGGTGGCAGAGATGAGGATATTGCGATGGATGTGTGGACATACCCAGAAAGATAGAGTGAGGAATGAAATTATTCAGGAGAAGGTGAGAGTGGCTTCGATGGAGGAGAAAAAGTGAGAAGTACGGTTACATTGGTTTGGGCACGTGATGAGGAAGGATTCTGATGCTCCAGTGCAGAGGTGTGAGACATTGGCTATGGATGATTTTAGGCGAGGTAGAGGTAGGCTGAAGAAATATTAGAGGGAGGTTATTAGGCATGATATGGAGCAGTTACAGCTTACTAAGGACACGACCCTTGATAGAAAAGTGTAGAGGATGTGGATTAGGGTAGAGGGTTAGGGGGTGGGAGTGTATCAGTATCAGTAAAGGGGCATTCTTTATTAGTATCTAAAGTTTCTTATTCATGGGTTGAGTACTGTTTATGATTTCGGTGATATAGTTTTAGTAGTATTATTGTGGCTCTAGTATTATCTTGTGGCTAGCATTGTTAGTTTATTTTACCTGTACAAGTTTATATGTATTTATATTTTGTGTTTGCTATGCTATTATTTGTTCTAAGCCGAGGGTCTATCGAAAACAACCTCTCTACTTCACCTAAGGTAGTGGTATGGCCTGCGTACACTCTACCCTCTCCAGACCCTACTAGATGGAAATGCATTAGGTATGTTGTTGTTGTTGTATTCTTTTTGAACACTAAAGCCAGTTGAAGTTGTGTATTCATTATAGCATTCATAGGCGTTCTTATCAGAATCAAATTTCATCCCAAATTTTATTGACACATTACATTCACCTTGATGCTTTGTTGATGTGGGATCCATAAATCTATATTCAAAAGGTAAAAATAAGAAAAATAATATTTAATCATAAATTCTAAAAACAATAATTTAAACTTTTTATCAAAAGAAGAATTACAATAACTATGGAGAGGATACTAAATCACGAAATAGATAGCTTTGAAATAGCATGTTTCTAACTTTTCACCAGCATCAATAGTTGAGGAACTTGATAAAGGAAATAGGTGGACAGTAAAACTACACAGTAAGAGAATTGTCATTGCTTATGCATATTTGGAACTAAAATCAGGAACTCTTATATGCATTTATGCTTTTAGACATTAGAACACCCTATGCATATGCAACTCCTCTGAATTCCAAACTCTCATGCATACTAATATAAAATTTGGAGTTCATTAGATGGACGTTGACGAGATTAAAAAGAATACTAAATGTGAAACAGTTCATATAATTGAGAGCTGATGATTTTCAATTGAAACCTAAGCAAATATAACAACAGTTATATTTATGAGGTTCATACTAGTGATCACATATAGACGTACAATGCTATCCTTCAATAAGAATCTCACTACTTTAGCTATTCATTTTCTACGTAGAATTCTCAAACAACCTTGTTAAGACATTTTATCAAACAGATCCTAGACATTTATTAATATTAGTTGTTTCACCAAGTGAATAAGAAGAAACGAATATATTTGATATTACATTGTCAAAAATAATGTAAGAGTGAAGAAGAACTTGTTTGATTTTGTCACTTAATTTCTGAAAAAACTTTTGCTCATCAACAGAGATGTTTTTTTCTTGTAAGCTTTTGTTGTTACTGTACCGTCTAGATGAATGAATTTTTTGTTCTTGCTGATAATTGTTGCATTTCTCTATGATTTTCATGGCAAGAAAATATTCTTTAACCAGAGATTTTTTAGCAATTTTTTTGGATGCTTTAGGAGTAAAAAGATTTTAGCCTAATCAGATAATTAGGAGACTTAACCATGGTTTAAGGGGCTGTTAAATGCTGACCATTAAATTTAAAATAGGAAAGATGTCACAAGAATAGTGGTGTACTGCAACAACTAGAGAGATCATCTATTGGAGCTGAGCCTTGTCCTAATAAGTTAAACTGTAAGTCGTAGGCTTTGCTCCTAAGGAAAGTTTCATTATTTTTTATATTTTTGATAAACAAGATATTAGATTACTAATAATGATTGAAAAAAAAGATTACTTATAATGATTAGGAGTTTACAACACATAGGCTTCTAGCCTGATTAAAGGTATCCAAAATAAAACCCATTTGGGGTTCATTACATATAGGAATGTTTCTTTCGAATATAGTTCCTACAATGTCTGCTTAGACTGCTTTCCATGCAAACATTGGTGAAACTGCAAAAGAAGTAGGATCATCAGATACAGTATTAGTCACCCCCTCCTTTGCTAGCAAATCTTCAACCTGGTTTTGCTCCCTATAATAATGTTGTACTATTATTGCTCCCAGCCTCATGAGCCTTAACCTACATTCATCAATAATGACATCATAGAGAAGATTGCCATTTTGTAGCATAGAAATTACCTTAGTGGAGTCAATATTAATCTCTATGGATAGGAACTTGTTCTGTTCCACCAGTTTTAGACCCTCATTAAGAGCTAACAACTCCATTTGGTTATTTGTGGAGTTTATGAAACTCCTATGGAAACCCAGAATTCATTCTCTATTTTTGTTCCTAATAACCCCCCCCATCATACCTCTATTGCATGGGTTTCTAGGCGAGAATCATCAATATTTAACTTAAAATGGCCCCTTTGAGGAGGAATCCATTTAACAGTAATGGTAGCCCTAAGCCTAGGTCTGATTCTCTTCCTACCAATGTGGGCATATTCAATGGCTTCAACATAAGCCTGGAAGAAGGAAGGCTTTTCATTCTTATTATTAAACATATTATGGTTCTTGGCTTTCCAGATAATCCAATGATAAAAGGGGAAAATATCTTTCTAAGTGATGTGATCAAATTGCAGGTTCCTAATTTTTTCCCAAGTTCTTTCCTAATAGCTATGGTGGAAGTTGGAGATGGATAAAACACTGCTGGATGAAGTTCTATTTAGCATGTTTTCCCAAAACTCAAGGATAATAGGGCATTCAAAGAAGATTTGATAGATATTTTCTATATGATGAGTACACACCTAACAGTTGGGATCTAGAGATAGCCCCCTATAGCTAAGGTGGGAGTTCATAAGGAGACTGTTGTGGTAGAGAAACCAAAAGAAGAATTTGACCTTATTAGAGATGGTGAGCTTCTAGAATCTGGATAAGTCAGTTATACGTTGATCAATATTTCTTTTTCCATTTTCAACAATGAGCTTGTAGGTACTAGTACTTGAGAATTGACCATTACCAGTAAGTCTTCAGATAATTGTAACACCCCTAATCTGGTACCCAGAATTCTACACGGTGTTCATGACCCTGAAGGACCACAAGCTAACCCATGACTGATATCTGTACCTGTATACTGCATAAAATACTTTATAATGTGGAAACATGAACTGAAAATCCATAAGGTTCAATACTGAACATGATCTGAATGATATAATATCTGTGTGGGATAATAAAATACCCAAAACAAAACTAAACATACTGAAGTCTGAAATATGATAGTCTAAAAAGCCTTTAACTAACTGAACTGTCTGAGTAAGGAGTTGATGGGACATGTCCCCAACTAACTCCAACTAATAAACTAATTAATGAGATAATAGAGAAATAATTATATCCTCAAATGATGAGGACTCATTTCTAACTCTAACTGCTGAAACTGGAATCTACTGCTGATCTAGAGCTCATGTCTCTGAACCTATGGTATAAGACACCATAGCGTAAATGCGTCAGTACTTTGAATGTACTGGTATTTATGTAAGGTAGGCTGAATGCATGAAGTTCATATGCATGAACAATAATAATAACTGACTAACTATCATGAGCATGAGAATAAATGCATGAGACATAACAACTGACACTAATACTGTGATAACATGATTACTAAATCTGAATATAACTGATAACATGAGTGACTGTATCTAACAGCTCTGAAACTAATGGAACTATTTGAGTTTTGTTCTGTATCTGAGCTGACTGTATTTGATAGTCTTGAATTCTAAAAACTATCTGAGTTCTTTTACTGAAACTGATACTGAGACTGTGGGAGGTATTCATCTAACCGACATGCCCCCAAAGATGCATTATAGTTGAATTGGGGTCCAATCTATGCCCTGATTAGAAGGGTGTCAATACCGCACCACCGGTAAGGACAACATGTGAGTGACCCTAATATAACAGGTAACTCTAGTGAGAACAGTGGGAACCCTCATATATCAGCCTAATCCACCTCATCTACCCTCATATAGCAGGCTATGATATCTCAACCTATGATGGCTATATAGTTCTGGAATGCAAGGATTGCTTCTAAGAATCAGACCCTCATATTGCAGGTAAGTTCCCATCCTTGGGTTCGCTCGATTCTAATTTCTACTCCTATCTGAATAGACACTAAACATGATTTATTGAACTGAACATGGACTGAGTTACTGAATTTTGTTAACTGACGGAATACTAATGATATCTGAAAACTGACTGAGTTAATGAGATCATGGAGATTTCCTGAGTCATAAGACTGTCTGAAGTCTAAGGATCATAGCTTGACTGAGAGTATCGTGAAAACATGACATAGCTCTAGGCACACAGCTAATGTTTTGGGTACAAGTACTCCTAGGACTCGATGGAAGAAAACTAACTAAGCATAACTAACTTGAACATATAACTAACATCATATTCCATAATACATTTATAAAAACATTTCATCAAAACATGTGATAGGCATAACTTGTACTTACATGGGGATTTCATAGTATCATGGTAGTTAGGCACTTTTCCTTCATCTAGGAATTTAATCAAACATATTGTAGGTATAGTACATGTAAACATCATTGTACAACAATTAAACATCATGGTCACATTCTAATTTCATCATTCAAGGGTTTAGTCATAGGTTTGCATGAATCTATATCTATAATAATTAAACCCACAGAAATTATCACCCAACATGGAGTAGAATTTAATTTCTCATTTATCAACATAAACAAGAACATCCTAATCATGAAATCATAAAGAAAATCCATAACTTGAAGTTTGAAAAGAGATTCTTGGACGAAATGAGTCCATGAATGAAAATTATGCATACTTTAGTTCGTGATTTGTGAAGATTGAAGATTGAACTATCTTGGAATTCGATCTTCTATAAAAACCCTGGCTTATTCTTGAGAGGTTTTTGAGAGAAGAGAGTTTATTTTGGGTGAAAAGTGGCTGAATCATGTGTTAAATGGCTTAAATAGGGGTGGTAAGTTGATCCTTTTAACCCTGAACGTGTCATTTAATTTCAGTAAAATTTTCCCAAACTGAACCCCTGGCGCGACGTGGAGCTATCGTGCCATGTCACTGGAATTTGACATTTGGAAAACTGAGGGATGGTGAGACATGGAACATCGCGTTGCCCCTTCTTTTGTGACCTGGAACTTCGGCGCGACACAGAGGAAATCACGCTAAGACGCTGGAAAAGGACAATTCTGAATTTGGGCCCTGGCGCGACATGCCATAATCACAGACCCCTACTGGAATTTACCAAATTCTATTTCCTCTTGTGGCGCGGCGCGCCACTGACTAATATGGCGCTGTTTTATGATGGGAACTTAAAATAGTCGTAATTTCTGACCCGATTATTAGATTTGGGCAAATCTTATATCGATGGAAAGCTTATTGAATTTCCCACATGATAAAAAGTGAAAATCTTGAAAATTTCTCATGGAATAACCATAATTTAATTTAGAAGCTAATACTAGACATTCTTGAGATGAAATTAGCTAGCAAAATGTACGGGGTATTACAATATCTCCCCCTTGAGAATGTTCATCCTCGAATGAGACTGACTGGAGGGGAGAAAAGACAATTGATGTACATACTAAACATGAATAACTAGAACATGATCTCATGACTAACAAGCTAAACATATAATACTGAACATGCATATCTGATGCATGTGTAACTTATTCATGAAGCATGACTAAGTGTTCTGAAGAATTAAGTTTCTCACAATGAGAATGCATGTCTGATGCATAATTACATAACTAAATTGATACATGAGTGAATGACTTAATATGCAATGATACTTGATACCAAGTTTATAATGTGAACATTAGCATAAAACTGCATACCAAGTTTGTGATAAACACCGAACATGAGACTGAGTAAGCTTAAGGAGAACTGTTACCTTGAGAGTGATATGATTTGGTGAAGAAGTGGTAAGGATACTTGGTACGCATGTATGCCTCTGCTTCCCGAGTAGCTCTCTCGATAGACTAATTTCGCCAAAGAACCTTAACTAGAGGGACTTCTTTGTTTCTCAATGTACGAGTCTGATAGTCTAAGATTTCAACTGGAATCTCTTCATAAGAGAGAGTGTTTTGAACATCAATGCTCTGAATAGGGACTTCAACTGATGGGTCACCTATGAACTTCTTGAAAAAAGATACATTAAAGACTGGATGAACTAAGGCTAGATCTAAAGGCAATTCAAGCTCATAACCTACCTTGTCGAATCGACTGAGAATCTTGAAGGGACCAACATATCGGGGACTGAGTTTTCCTTTCTTGCTGAATCATTTCACTCCCTTCATGGGAGAGATATTTAGGTAGACATGATCACCAATCTCAAATTCGAGATCTTTTTGACAAACATCTGCATAAGACTTCTGTCGACTCTGAGCAGCCCAGAGTCTTTCTCTAATAAACTAGACTTTTTCTAAGGCTTAAAATACCAAGTCAGGACCTATGACTGAGGCCTCACTAACTTCAAACCAACCAATTAGAGACCTATATATCCTACCATAGAGAGCTTCGAATGGAGCCATCTGAATATTGGAATGATAACTGTTGTTGTATGCAAACTCAATCAAAGGTAAGTGGTCATCCCAACTTCCTTTGAAATCAATTACACACGCCCTTAGCATATCTTATAATGTCTGAATAGTCCTTTTTGCTTGACCATATGTCTGAGGATGAAAGGCTGTATAAAAATGAACTTGGGTACCAAGACCCTTTAGGAACGCTTTCCAGAAATAAGAGGTGAACTGGGTAACGCTGTCTGAGATAATAGATAGAGGAACACCATGCAATCTGATCAACTCCTTGATGTAGAGTTTGGCATAATCCTTGAATGAATAAGAGGTATGAACTGGAAGAAAATGAGCTAATTTGGTCATTCTGTCAATAATGACCCAGACTGAATCATGCTGATGACTAGTTTGAGGTAAACCCATTACGAAGTCCATGTTCACTTCTCCCCACTTCCAAGTAGGAATAATGAACTCCTGCATAGGACCACCAGGGTTTTGATTCTCTATCTTAACCTGCTGACATGTAGAGCACTTAGCCACAAACTCTGCAATGTCTCTCTTCATCCCACTCTACCAATAGACTTCCCATAAGTCGCAGTACATCTTTATAGACCCTAGATGAATAGAGTAGCGAGCACCATGCATTTCTACAAGAATTCACTACCTTAAGTCATCTACACCTGGAACATAGAGACGACCCTAACAATGCAAAACACCATCTCCCCCTTAGGAGAAAATCTCTACCTTCTGATCCTGAACTAACTCTTTTAACTTGACAAAGCTGGGATCTCTATCTTGTTTTTCTTTCACCTCGGAAACTAGAGATGATTCTGAACTACTCTGAACCCATATATCACCCTCATCTGTATCGATTAAGTGAACGCCTAGTCTGGCAAGCTGATGGACTTGTTGAGCTAACTTCTTCTTACTGTCCTCAACACAAGAAACACTACCCAATAATAGTCTACTGAGAGCGTCAACCACTATATTGGCCTTGCCCAAATGATAAAGGAAACTCATGTCATAATCTTTTAAGAGCTCTAACCACCTTCTCTGATGAAGATTGAGATCTTTCTGAGAAAAGACATACTGAAGACTCTTATAATCTATGAAGAAATCTACATGAACTTCATAGAGATAATGCCTTCAAATCTTCAAGGTAAAGACTATGACTGCTAACTCAAGATGATGAGTAGGATAATTCCTCTCATGGGTTTTAAGCTATCTGGAGGTGTAGGATATGGCCTTACCATGCTGCATAAGGACACAACCTAGACCCACTCTGGATGCATCACAATACACTACGAACCTATCTAAACCATTTGGGAGAGCTAAGACTGGAGCTGAGGTGAGTCGAGTCTTTAACTCCTGAAAATACTTCTCGCGAGGATCTGACCACTGAAACTTGACTTTCTTCTATGTTAATCTAGACATAGGGGATGCAATAAAAGAAAATCCCTTAACAAACCATCTGTAATAGCCATCCAAACCCAAAAAACTACTAATATCTGATGGACAGACAGGGCGAGGCCAGTTTCTTACTGCTTCAGTCTTTTTAGGATCTACTCTAATGCCATCACCGACAATGATGTGACCAAGGAATCCTACTGACCTTAGCAAAAACTTACACTTACTAAATTTGGTGAATAGCTGATGATCTCTGAGAGTTTAAAGTACTATTCTAAGATGGTCTGTATGATCTCACTCACTGCGGGAATAGACCAGAATATCATCTATGAAGACTATGACGAACATGTCCAAGTACTGTTTGAACACACAGTTCATTAAGTCCATGAAAGCAGCTGGGACATTGGTAAGACCAAATGACATGACTAAGAATTTGAAGTGACCATACTGATTATGAAAAACTATTTTTGGAATGTCACATTCTCTAACTCTGAGCTAATGATAGCCGAATTTAGGTCTATTTTGGAGAAATAGCTAGCACCCGGAAGTTCATCAAACAAGTCATTGATTCTGGGAAAAGGATACTTGTTCTTGATCGTGGCCTTATTAAGTTGATGGTAGGCTACACACATCCTAAAAGAACCATCTTTCTTGCGCACGAATAATACTAGAGCACCCCCACAGGGAAACGCTAGGCCTAATGAATCCCTTATATAAGAGATCCTTCAATTGTTCTTTTAGTTCTCTGAGTTTTACTGGTGACATTCTATATGGAAGAATAGAGATAGGCTGAGTATCTGGAAAAAGATCAATACCAAAGTCTATTTCCCTTTTGGGAGGAATTCCTGGAAGATCTTCTGGAAAGACATCTGAATATTCACTACTACTGGAACTGATTCAAGGCTGGGAGTTTTGGAACTAGTGTCCTTAACTCAAACAAGATGATAGACACATCCTTTAGATATCATTTTCTATGCCCGAAGGTAGGATACAAGCTGACCTCTGAACGCTGAAGTACTACTCTTCCACTCAAGGATGGGATTATTCGGAAACTGAAAATGGACTATTCTATTTCTGTAGTCGACTGTGGCATAGCAGAAATAAGGCCAATCCATGCCAAGAAGACATCAAAATTAGTCATCTCTAATTTGACTAAGTCTGCTGAAGTGACTTTCTAAAATATCATAACTGAGAAGTTCCTATATACCCGCTGGGCTATGATGGTTTTACCCACTGAGGTAGAGACTAAAAAGGGCTTTGCTAGGATTTCAGGATTGATTCTAAAATTGATTGCTATATAAGGAGTAACAAAAGAGAAAGAAGCTCCTGGATCTAGCAAAGCATAAATATACATATGAAAGATCTGTAACGTACCGGTAACCATATGATGAGAATTTTCCCAATCTTGTCGGGACTGAAAGTCATAGAGAAGATTTGGGTGTTTCCCACTAGTAGCACTGGAGGCGGCACCCTGCTGATTTGGGCGACCGAATTGAGCTAAAGAGCGATTCTGTTGACCCTGAGGATCTGGCTGAGGATAGTCTCTGACTCTATGGCCTGGCTTGCTACATCCGAAACAAATACCACTGCTAGCCCTACAAATACCCTGATGGTGCTTACCATAAGTCTGGCAAAGAGGATAGGTGTGGGCACTGCTAATACTACCCTAGGACTTAGATCCTGACGCTCTATCTATGTTACCCTCTCTAAACTTAAGAACTGGAGCACTGGATATAGATGGGCTAGAACTGATGACTTAGGATGAAGCTGAGAATGGTTTCCTCCTTCTTTCTTAGGCTGAGTGAAGTTGAAACTACCTATCTTCGCCCTCTTATTCTGTTTCTCCCTCATCTTAATTTTTTGCTCCTCTATCTATTGAGCATGAGTCATAAGTCTGGCTAAATTCATGTTACTATTCAGCATGGCAGATTTGGACTCATTTACCATACTATTATTTACCCCTAAAGTGAACTTACTCATCTTGGATCTGTTTTCTGCAACCACATGAGGGACATATCTGTCTAATTGAGTAAACTTAAAAGAATAATCTTTCACCGTCATATTCCGCTGCCTAACGTTGATGAATTCTAGCACCTTAGCCTTTCTAAGCTCTTGGGGAAAGAATCTGTCTAAGAATACAGTGACAAACTTCTCTCACTCTATAGGACCTGCATCATCTGACCTCTCTAACTTCTACTGTTTGAACTAAGTATGAGCCACATCCTATAACTGCTATGCAGCTAGCTCCACTAAGTATGAGCCACATCCTATAACTGCTATGCAGCTAGCTCCACACTCTCAACAGTAGTCACCCCCATGATGTCTATCAACTTCTGAACCTGATCAATGAATTCCTGAGGGTCCTTATCTAACTTAGACTCGAGGAAGGATGGAGATTCATTTGGGTGAAGTCTCAAATCTAAACTATGACTAAATTGGCCACTGGGTTAGCCAGAATGATTCTGGCCAATCATTTTGAGCGGCAACTGTTTGAGCAAGAGTAGTGAATACGGACCTGAACTCTGCATGAGAAACATGATCGCCCAAAGGATCTTCGGCCTGAGGGGCTGACTGATTTTTGTTTCTTTTTTTAGGAGGCATGTTCTGTAGAAGAAAGGGAGAAGCAGATTAGACTAAGATATTGACTTGAGACTATGCTCACTGGAACAACATGAATACTCAAAAAGGGAAACTGTTCCTAAAACATCTTATATCCTCCTATACATAAATGTGGCGCGCAACACACCCATGTACAAGACTCTACTAGATGCGGATTTCAGACTTCCTAGGACACTATTGAACCTTAGGCTCTGATACCAAGTTTGTAACGCCCCAAATCTGGTACCCAAAATGCTACATGATGCTCATGACCCAAAAGGACCATAATCTAACCCATGACTAATATCTGTACCTGTATACTGCATATACTTTAAAATTCTGAAACATGAACTGAAAGGCCATAAGGTTCAATACTGAACATGATCTGAATGATATAACATCTGTGTGGGGTAATAGAATACCCAAAACAAAATTGAACATATTGAAGTCTGAAACATGATAGTCTAGAAAGCCTCTAACTGACTGAACTGTCTGAGTAAGGAGTTGATGGGACATGTCCCCAACTAACTCCAACTAATAAACTAACTAATAAGAAAATTGAGAAATAATTCTATCCTCGAATGATGAGGACTCACTTCTAACTCTGACCACTGAAATTAGAATCTATTGTTGATCTAGAGCTCGTGTCTCTGAACCTATGGTATAATACACCATAGCGTAAATGCGTTAGTACTTTGAATATACTGGTATGCATGTGAGGTAGGTTTAGTGCATGGGGTTCATATGTATGAACAATAATAATAACTGAATAACTATCATGAGCGTGAGAATATATGCATGAGACATAATAATTGACACTAATACTGTGATAACATGATTACTAAATCTGAATATAACTGATAACATGAGTGACTGTATCTGGCATCCTTGAATATTATGGAACTATTTGAGTTCCGTTCTGTATCTGAGTTGACTGTATCTGACAGTCCTGAATTCTGAAGAACTATTTGAGTTCTTTTACTAAAACGGATACTGAGACTGTAGGAGGTAGTCATCTAACCAATATTCCCCAAAAGATGCATTATAGTTGAATTGGGGTCCAATCTATGCCCTGATTAGAAGGGTGTCAATACCGCACCACCGGTACGGACAATATGTGAGTGACCCTAATATAACAGGTAACTCTAGTGAGAACAGTGGGAACCCTCATATATCAGCCTAATCCACCTCATCTACCCTCATATAGCAGGCTATGATATCTCAACCTATGATGGCTATATAGTTCTGGAATGCAAGGATTGCTTCTACGAATCAGACCCTCATATTGCAGGTAAGTTCCCATCCTTGGGTTCGCTCGGTTCTAATTTCTACTCCTATCTGAATAGACACTAAACATGATTTATTGAACTGAACATGGACTGAGTTACTGAATTTTATTGACTGACGGAATACTAATGATATCTGAAAACTGACTGAGTTAATGAGATCATGGAGATTTCCTGAGTCATAAGACTGTCTGAAGTCTAAGGATCATAGCTTGACTGAGAGTATCGTGAAAACATGACATAGCTCTAGGCACACAGCTAATGTTTTGGGTACGAGTACCCCCAGGACTCAATGGAAGGAAACTGACCAAGCATAACTAACTTGAACATGTAACTAACATCATAATCCATAATACATTTATAAAAGTATTTCATCAAAACATTTGATAGGCATAACTTGTACATACATGGGGATTTCATAGTATCATGCTAGTTAGGCACTTTTCCTTTATCTAGGCATTTTATCAAACATATTGTAGGCATGATACATGTAAACATCATTGTACAACAATTAAAAATCATGGTCACATTCTAATTTCATCATTCAAGGGTTTAGTCATAGGTTTGCATGAATCTATATCTATAATAATTAAATCCACATAGAAATTATCACCTAACATGGAGTAGAATTCAATTTCTCATTTATCAACATGAAAAAGAACATCCCAATCATGAAATCATAAAGAAATTTCATAACTTAAAGTTGGAAAAGGGATTCTTGGACTTCATAGACGAAAGGAGTCCATGAATGAACACTATGCATACCTGAGTTCGTGATTTTGTGACGATTGACGGTGAAACTATCTTGGAATTGGATCTTATATGAAAACCCTAGCTTGTTATTGAGAGGTTTTTGAGAGAAAAGAGTGTATTTTGGGTAAAAAGTGGCTGAATCATGTGTTAAAGGGCTTAAACATGGGTCGGAAGCTAACCTTTTTAACTCTGGATGCGTCATTTAATTTCAGTAAAATTTTCCCAAACAGAACCCCTAGCGCGATGTGGCTCTATCGCGCTGTGTTACTGAAATTTGACCATTGGGAAACTGAGGGATGGTGCGACATGGAACAATTGTTTTTCCCCTTCTTTTGTGACCTGGAACTTTGGCGCGATTCAGAGAAAATTGCACTAAGACACTAGAAAAGGACAATTCTGAATTTGGGCCCTGGCATGATGCACCATAATTGCGGACCCCTACTGGAATTTTCCAAATGCCATTTCCTCTTGTGGCGCGGCGTGCCACTGACTAATATAGTGCTGTTTTATGATGTGAACTTGAAATAGTCGTAATTTCTGACCCGGTTATTGGATTTGGGAAAATCTTATATCGATGGAAAGCTTATTGAATTTCCCACATGAAAAAATTAAAAATCTTGAAAATTACTCATGTAATAATCATCATTCAATTTTGAAAATAATACTAGACATTCTTGAGATAAAATTAGCTAGGAAAAGTACGGGGTATTACAATAATGTAGTCCTTGGAGGCTCTGAGATTAGGGTGGGTGGTGTGTTGGATCTTATGATTCAAGGTTGTAGGGATTTCCAGGGGTAAGGAATCAAAGTTCCATACCTTTTTGGTCTAGATATATGAAACTTTAGTTTTAGGATCTTGTTCTAGCATAGGGCCTTGTGTTATCTCTCTAAGAGATGGATGGTTGGGAATCTATCTGTCATTCTAGAAAGTAATATCCATACCATCATGAATCATCTAGAGAGAAGCTTTTTTACACACTGTCCATCCCTTAAGGATAGCATTCTAGGTTCTTGCATCATTGGGTTGGGGGTTCTTCATCAGAGGTCCTTTATATTTTCCCCAAGAATTTTAACCCAAAGTTTGGTGGGGTTCTGATAAAACCTCCAAGATAATCTACATAGCATAGTGTCATTCTTATAGGAGGATTTATGAATCCCCAATCCACCCTTACTTTTGGGGAATGCAATGGTCTTCAAATTGACTAGGTGCATCCTCTTCTTTTAAGAAGCAGTTTCCCATATAAAGTTTCTTTGAGTCTTCTCTATGAGTTTGAGGATATGGGTAGGAATAGAGATGTATTACATGACATGGTTAGGAATATTACTCAGGGTGGCTTTAGTTAGAGTGGTTCTCCCATCTAAATTAAGCAACTTAGTCTTCCAACCTGCAAGCTTAGATTTGAGATTATCCAGAATAAACTGGAAATTTCCATTGGTAGTCTTCTTGTAAAAGATAAGAAAATCTAATTATTTTCCAAAGGATTCCTTTGCTGTGATATTAAGGGGGTTGGAGATAGTTACTCTTTCCCCAGCAGTGCAATTATTGGAAAAAAAGATTTTGGATTTAGAAGTGTTAATTTCTTGCCTAGAGTTCTTGCTCAAAATGTTAAGAGTATCCATGATCATTTGATTGTTCCTAGTATTTTCTATAGCAAAAAGGGTGAAATCATCAACAAAAAATAGATGGAACACTTTTGTCCCTCCCCTAGTGATGGATATAGGGGTCTAATTCAATTCTCCTAGAGAGAAGCTTAATATAGATGATAAATATATTAGGGAACATAGTCCCTCTAGTAGGTTTGAAAAACTTTACAACCATTTACTAAAATAGAGATGAAGGAAGTATCAAGGCAGGAGATAATGAGCTTGATGAAGCTGTTGGGAAAGTTCAAAAAGTTAAGAGCTTGCCTAATAAAGGACCACTCAATTCTATCAACGGCTTTCTCCAAGTCTATTTGAGGATCATGTTGGAACTCTTCTCTTTTATTTTTGGCAAAATGGGAGATAAATTGCTAAACCACAATAACATTATTAGAGGATCTTCTTTGGGAGAGAAAAATTGCTTGGACCTGGATTATGATTCTATTGAGAAGAGGCTTGATCCAATTAGTTATAATTTTCGTGATGATTTTGTACTGGGTGTTGTACAGCCCAATAGGTCTAAAGTTTTTAAGATTGACAACATTTCTGCATTTGGGGATTAAGCATAAGAAGGTCTGATTCACTTTCTCTTTTATAGTGCAAGAGGTGAATGTTTCCCTATAATAGCTTAGGACAGATTGACCCATAATATCCCAATAGTTTTCATATAGAAGGGGGTGGAGCTCATCTAGACCAGGGGCCTTAGTTGGCTGGAAGGAGAACACGTCTTTCTTAATTTCAATATCAAAGGGTATAGCAACTAGAGAGTGGTAGTTCTCTATGAGGATGGGACCATGAATAGAAGGGTTGGACTGATAATTAATAGGGGCAAGAGGAATGGCCAGACATGTAAAGATTGTTGTAAAAGTTAAGAATGTTGTCCTTGAATTCCTCTTGATAGTAAACCCAATTCTCAGAATTATCTTTCTAAGAGTTGATCTTTTTCCTCTTTCTTCTATTAATGGTGGAAGAATGGAATAATTTGGTGTAGTTGTCCCTTCATTGAGCCAGTTGATTCTGGATTTTATCCTTTAGAATTCATGCTCTTGAATAAGGATTTCACTGAATTTCTTGGTGAGGGACCTTTCAAGATCATGGAGAAAACTATTATGGGGGTATTTAGGAGATCTCTGGATCTGGAATAGAGTTTTTCTTCTTATGGAAGATGTTGCCAAAAACTTCTTTATTCCAAATTTTTATATAGGTTCCAAAGTGGACTGTGGCCTCAGAATAGTGGGAGTTAGCTTGAGAGGAATTCCCGACCATAGAGGGGAATGATGGATGAGAGCACCATATAGTTTTTAGCTTGAAAGTTTCGGAGAAGGATGGATTTTTTAGAGAGAGATTCAACAAGTGGGGACAATGGTCTGAATGAGTCCTAGGTAGGTGGAATACTGTAGACTCTGGGAGAAGGTTAATCCATGAGTCATTAGGCAAGAGTCTATCTAACCTTTCTAGAATAACAGTTTGTCTATTTCTATATCTCTTATTGGTCCAAATGTACTTACTACCCTTAAAGTCTTAGTCTATTAGACCACTAGAGTTGATACAATCCCAGAAATGAGTAGATCTAGAGTAGCTATTGATATTACCACCAAACTTTTTAGAGCTTCTGAGGATTTCATTAAAGTTACCGTCAATCACCTAAGAGTGGTTAATATCATTAGCAAAATTAGTAATTTGGTTCCACAAGAGCTTCCTATCCTCAAAGGAGTTACTGGCATAAACAACAGTAAAAAACCAGTTGGAGGGGGGACTTAATATCCAAATAGTAGTATGGATTGCCTGAAAGGAGATAGAAATATCAGTAATGTTGATATTATTATCCTGAGTGCTGATACCTTTTGCTGAAAATATATAGATCATTGATGCTACATCTTTTGCCTTTGCAGCATTTTTAACTAACCCTATTTAATTAATATTTATCATTTATATTATATAGTTTTAGTACATGAATAATTTGCTTTTAATATATTGTCACGACACGAGGCTACCCCCTAGTCGTAACACGGTGCTTAGAACAATGAGTGGTACCAAGTTAACCCATGTAATGGCATGATACTTGAGCAACTGATTTAAAATATATATAATAGCTAAATTTACTGAGCGAAAACATAATCATAAGGAAATATGAATAAGTATAATACTGATAAAGTTTACAACATGATAAAACTGAAGAAAGAATGGAATTACATATCATGCTCTTACTGACTATCTATGAATCTTTTACTATACAGACTATAGATAGCTGGGAAATATCTCTAACTACCACTTATCAATACATACGGATAATCTAAATACAACACATGAACTGTAATGACTGGAGTCCCTGAAATAAGGGAACTCATCACCTGATAGTTGAATACTGAGAACTATCTGACTGTGGTGTATGGACTACATCTGGTACCTACACCTACATTATGAAGGAATGTACCCACGAATGCATGTATGTGGTCAATACATTGGAATGTACTGAATAAATGAAGGCATGCAATAAATCATGGAAATATTTAAAACATGCTTTACAACTGAGGATATAAGCTATTTAATGAAATATGCATTTAAAACATAGTTGTACAGGAAAACGATAAGTCATAGTGAAATTTATAAGTTCATGAGTTGAAAATATTTCCATAAGCTGGGAAGTGGCAGAAACATGAATATTGTATGTAAATTTCATATAAAGCTGAACATGCTGTAAAAATGAACTGAGGGTGATGTATGGATACTGACCATGAATTACATGAACATGTAAATCTAAGAATGCATGAACAAGCATAAACATGTACTGAAATAATCTATAGTCTGAATGACTGAATCACTGTTATCTACATAACTTGATAACTGAGATCTGTACACTTGGTCATGCAAACCTAAACTAACCTACTTTGAATATTGCACTGAGGCTGCAAGAGCTGACTACAACAGACATCCCCCAATCTTAGCAATCAGGGTCTAACTTGTAACCCTAGTTAGAGGGGTGCTGGTACCTTGCCAGGGGTATTAACACATGACTGAAGATATGGATCCACAAGGCTCATGTTCTGAAGAACAACGGTGTCATACCTAACTGACGGGTGATCCCTCATAATCTATGGTGGTGTTATAGGTCTGGAACTTAGGGACTGCTACTAATGACTCATGCCTAACTGAAAGGGGAGTTGTCATCCCTGCATTCACTCGGTGCTAAGTTTTATTCCCAACTAAATGAGACTGGTATTATTATTCGTTAAACATGATATGGTACTGTACCGATGATTTCTCAGCACGAACATTGTAATCTAAACATAGTAATACAATTATAGTCTGACTGACTTGTTTCTTGGAAGCAAAATAATGTAAAATACATAGGTATCGGGTTTTCATAACCCACCAGCACTAAATGATCACAAAAATACAATAACAACATTTAAAATAGTGGTACGAAATCATAGTTCAAAGACCCAAAACATAAGACATTTCAATAATTGAGTGAAATACATAAACATGAACTTGGGGATGAGTTAAACTTGAGAAAACAACATATTCACATGATTTAACTTATAACTAGAAGATTTGACGTGAAATTACTTGAATAGAACATGAGTAATTGAAATTTAAAGTATAAAATAAACTAGTTTACATGGGAACAGATGTTGACATGGCTTGAATTCAAATTACTAAGAAATACATGGATTAAGTTCATAAGTTGCATCGATAATTTCATAAGATAGGATACAATTCATACTTTAAATCAAAAAGAAGTTTTTTGGGCTCAATGGGTGAAAGAAACTCATTGATGAATACCTCACATACCTCTATTAGATGACTCCTTGAAGAAAGCTTGAAATTGGAACTTGAATTCTTGAATTCTTAGGAGAAGGAACTTGAATTTTGTTCTTGGGAAGAGGGGAAGGGTTTTGAGTCGCATATGGATTATTTGGGGTTAAGAGTGTGGAAATAAAGTGTTTTAAGACCCTTTAATTCTGTTAAGAATGATTAGAAATGGTTTAGGGGTATGAAAAGACCTTAACGCCCTTAAACTAAGTTAAAATAGAGCAATTTTGGCACTTGGATTTTGCTAGGCAGTGCACGTCAAAAGCCAAGGCAAGAGTGTGCGGTGCATGCCAAAAGCCAAGGCCAAGGTAGGCGGTGTACACCAAAAGCGAAGCCCATCCAGTAGCTATTGGTGTTTGCCTCGCGATGTACGAACTTTGCGGAGGGTCCATTTAGAGACACATCAAATTCCAACGTAAAAAAATATCCCCTACACAACCCACAATATCTATAGATGGTTTAACATCGATATAGGGGTCGTAGGGGTCATTTTTAAGTTATTGCAAGTGCGTTAAAAGTACAGGGTGTTACACTTACTGTTTCTCACGAAAATGGTCATAACTTTTTGCTCTAATATCGAATTTAGGCAAAAATCATATCGTTGGAAAGATAATTCAATTATTTATAATTTGGTGGGTCTTGAGATGTAAAATTCCACATATGTAAAAAGTTATACACGTTCAAACTTGGCCCTTGTAGAATCGAATACCAAAATTCGGCCAAATCAAAGGCTCTTAGATCAAATTTGCTCTAAGTGATTCCTATGAATATTTTCCACCTCACAAGAACTCTTCACACTAGGATAATGATCAAGACACATGTATTCAATTATAAATCATGTTTCTAGAGTTTACAAATGTAGGAACAACAGCTCGATTTCGAACTCTAAAATACAGGGTGTTACATCATCTCCCCCTTGGAATCTTTCATCATTGAATGATGGGTAGGAACTTATTGAAACCTTAGAAGGATTAAATAAGGTACACATGACATATCTGCTAATAAAGTATGTAGCTGAGCTGAAACATTAAAACTCCTATCATGAAACTTATTTCTGAGCTGACTTGACTTTTTAACTCTAAGGAGCTGATTCATGCTGAGAGTTTAGAACTCACTTGAAATGTTCATGATACGATCATACATATACAACTATGAAGTGATAACTGATGTAACAAAATCCCAAGATTTACTACGGTTGGAATAAAGTACGTAACTTCTCATTAGGACATGTCCCTCAACAAAACACGTATAGAGATCAAAAGAAAAAGGACTTCATGGAATCGCCAAGTACATTATGTAAGAATGAATCATGAGATAATGAGACTAAGGTAGTATAAGGGGTATTACAATGTCTGAGCTGGAATAATTGAAAAAATAAGGTCATTCACTGAACACTTATGAGCTGAATCATAACTAAATATCTGAATCGGAGACATGCTGCATAGACTGAATTGAATTCACAACTTGCATGGACTTGAGTGAATTACCTTATAAAGTAGCCACACTCATGAAATTATGGATAGTAAGGCAAGATGGAAAGAAGGAAAACTATTGGAGCTTATCTTGTCTGATTGCTTAACTGAATTGCTGGCTATACGGGTTGAATCATTCTGAAAGCTTATACTCAACTTGAGTATTTATCCAACACTTTTCTAAGAAGTTGTAATAACATTAGAGAGCAAAGAATTCTCAGGCATGATCTGAGTAAGATATCTGAACAAGGAATCTCAAAATGGCTTCCACTTCTGTAACATGGAACATAGGCCTATGAAACATAAGCTAGGATAGAATTACTAGGCCTTAGGTAATGCAACTGCTATCTTTCAAACTTAGCCATACTTATCAAATAGTCCCTTAACTATACTATTCACCTTAAATACCATGCTCATTTGACAAAACTTATAATTCTCACATACTGACATGTAACCATTCCAGCCAAAGTCTGAGTTGAACTACATACCCTCACTATGTTCAAGCCTAACCCGGAATCCCAAAGTGCACCACACCACACCATAATACTAGTCTAATCCATGAATTCGATACCCTATAGATGTTTCACAACTCTCATCTCAAGAATAATTCTTCTTAGCACTTCAACAAGAGAATTCAACCTCTTACTAGAAATTCACTAGCGTACAATGAATCCATCCACTTATATACCAACATGACATTCAAGCCTACCATTATAACCATATATGAAATTTTAGGCAACCAACCAACCTAGGAATTTTCTCATATTCTCTAATATTTCTGTCAATAACAACTTCCATGCATCATCCATGAAGACACACATATAATTCTCAACTAACCATGACATATATCAAAAGCTCTACCTCAATATTCCTTCAAACTTATAGCCTTACATAGAACAAGCATAAAGTAATATTTTCCTAATACAAAACTCTTACTCTCTCCTATCCAAATCATTTATCATCACCACTATCTTTACACAAAGAGAGGTCACTGAAAGGTTAGAGCATGAGGACTTGAAGCATGAAATGATACTTATACATAACTTTGACACTTAACTGAGGCCTGAGAAATAGATTATCAATGACATAAATTCATTACAGAGATCAAAACTGAGGACATACATGGCATAATCTTAATTCACTGATCATTAAGAGTGTAGCGTGAGTACCTAGAATTGAACATAATGTAAAACATGGGTACATGAGTTATGAGCTACATGATCTGAGTTCGAAGTTCATAAATTCATGGATTATGATTTGTACTTTTGAGTGAACTGGAACTCCTTATACTAGGAACTGGAGCATACATGATTCTATGGAAAGTGCATGATTATGAGCTATGATCCTAAAGCTAACATTTAAGTCATGAGTAGATGTCGTGATGAATGAAGTAGAAAACTTTGCACTGATATAAGAATGAGTCAGGTATTTTCCTCCCTTACTGCTATTCTAAGACTCACTAGTATTACTACTAGAATCAAAGAGCTTGACTTGGCTCCTTATTCTATCATCTCCCCCTTAGATTTAGGCCATTATTATAAGTCTATGGACCTTCTTAATAAAATCTAAACTAAACTGCAACCACTTTACTCTAGAGTCTAAGATATAACGATACACGTAAATGATAAACTCACCTTGAAAGACTACACCTGAGAGTGTAAAACCGCTGCTAGTACTTTCTTCTAAGATACAACTCTTAACTTTCTATAGCACCACTAGTCATCATATAAGAACTTGAACACTCACTAACTTAGAATATTCATAAGTATCACCATACCTTGAGTTCACACCATCTAGAATTTCAACTCTTCTTTCTATTTGCATAATTATCCGAGATTCAAACTTAGATTCTAACATGACATATATATTCCCAAACTTTTAACAAACCATACTAGCTTCATTTTTGAACACTTCCTAAATAAATACTATCCTTAACTTTCTTTAGCTTCAGCAATTATCATCACATACTTACACCCTTGTTAACAAGAAACCTTCCTCACTAAACACATAATCTGCCTCTTTTCCTTCATAGCCTATTAATATGACATCTCTAAACTTATATTTTTCCCTAAACTAAGAGAATTATCTTTACACCAACATACCTAACGTCAACGACCTATAACCCATAATTTAGTCGATAAGAACATCATATACTACATAACTAGCCTCATTCTCACTTAGCAACTTAAGGGTACTATCTAAGCACACACACTGTAAAAACTTAGAAATAATACAATCCCATTTAACCTTGGGCACACCTCTAAATCATACTCACACCATCATACTTAATTCTAAATTAATAAACTTAAATTCTGCATACATTATTTCAACCCTATTGGTTCACCTTTCACACACTATCTCCATGTTCTACTAAATCCAAATAAACACTATCCCACTTTAATATTATTAAATTTCTAGGTACATGCTTCTAACTCTAGATCATATGTTGCCATAGGATTCTGAGATGGTATCTAAAAAGATATCTCACTTTAGCTGAATGCACAATTTTTTATGATCATGAATAAAATCTTTCATACTTTGGAACATAAAGGCACTAGTGGGATACTTATTGAGCCTATATTTAATCCCATAACTATCTGAGGGGACTTTCTAAGAAAGCTCTATCTGTAAAAATTTGAGCTTGACTATTTCTGTTACCTTGAAACTAAGATAGAGTTGGCATGAATGGAGCATGATGAGAATCTATATAAGTTTCTTAAAGAAAATCTCTACAGCATGATCTGAGATATGAAAGAAGGGAAACATTTCTTAAATAACCCATAGCCTCTTGAAGAAAAGTAAAAATGTCTCCGTACTATTCAACAAGACTCTACTAGACATGAATTCATAGACACCCTAGGACACTTGAAACTTGTGCTCTGATACCAAGTTTGTCACGACCCGAGGCTACCCCCTGGTCGTAACACGGTACTTGGAACCACAAGTGATACCAAGCTAACCCATGCACTAGCAAGATACTTGAGTAACTAATTTAAAATGTATATAATAGCTAAATTTACTAAGTGGAAACATAATCATGAGAAAATCTGAATAAGTATAATACTGATAAAGTTTACAACATGATAAAACTAAAGAAAGAATGGAATTACATATCATGACTCTGATTGACTATCTATGAAGCCTCTACTATACTGACTATAGATAGCTGAGACATGCTTCCAACTACCACTAATTAATAGATAAGGATAATCAAAAGACAACACATGAACTACAATGGACCAGAGTCCCCAAAATAAGGGAACTCATCACCTACTGGCTAAATGCTGAGAATCATCTGACCATGATGTATGGACTACATCTGGTACCTACACCTACATTATGAAAGAATGTATCCACAAACGCATATATGTGGTCATTACGTTGGAATGTACTAAGTATATGGAGACATGCACTAAATTTTGAAAATAGTTAAAACATGCTTTACAACCGAGGATATAATCTATTTATTAAAATATGCATTTAAAATATAGTTGTATAGAAAAATGGAAAGTCATAGTGAAATTTATAAGTTCATGAGTTGAAAACAATTCTGTAAGCTGGGAAGCAGTAGAAACATGAATATTGTATGTAAATCTCATGTAAAGCTGAACATGCTATAAAACTGAACTGAGGGTCATGTATGAATACTGAGCATGAAAACATGAACATGTAAAATTGAGAATGTATGACCAAGCATAAACATGTACTAAAATAATCTGTAATCTGAATGATTGAATCACTTTTATCTGCATAAATGGATAACTAAGTCTGTATAACTGAATGACTGATATTTGTACACTTAGTCATGCAAAACTGAACTAACCTACTCTAAATACTACACTGAGACTATGGAGCTGACTACAACCGACATGCCCTAATCTAAGCTATCGGGGTCCAACTTTTAACCCCAGTTGGAAGGGTGTTTATACCTTGCCAAGGGTACCAATACATGACTGATGATATGAATCCATAAGATAAAGTCCTGAAGGATGAGGGAATCATGCATAACTGGCGCCGTAGGTCTGGAACTTAGGGACTGCTACTAATGACTCATACCAAACTGATGGGGAAGTTGTCATCCCTATGTTCACTCGGTGCTAAGTGTTACTCCGACCTGAATAACACTGGTATTATTATTCGTTTAACATGATATGGTACTGTACTGATAAGTGCTCAGCATGAACATGGTAGTTTGAACATAGTAATAAAATCATGGTCTGACTGACTTGTTGCTTGGAAATGAAATCATGTAAAACACATAGGTTTCGGGTATTCATAACCCGCCAGCATTGAATGATCACAAAAATACAATAACAACATTTAAAATAGTGGTACGAAATCATAGTTCAAAGACCCAAAACATAAGACATTTCAATAATTGAGTGAAATACATAAACATGAACTTAGGGATGAGTTAAACTTGAGAAAACAACATATTCACATGATTTAACTTATAACTAGAAGATTTGACGTGAAATTACTTGAATAGAACATGAGTAATTGAAATTTAAAGTATAAAATAAACTAGTTTACATGGGAACACATGTTGACATGACTTGAATTCAAATTACTAAGAAATACATGGATTAAGTTCATAAGTTGCATTGATAATTTCATAAAATAGGATACAATTCATACTTTAAATCAAAAAGAGGGTTTTTGGGCTCAATGGGTAAAAGGAATCCATTGATTAATACCCCACATACCTCAATTAGGTGACTTTTTAAAGAAAGCTTGAAATTAGAACTTAAATTCTCAAGGAAAGAAACTTGAATTTATTTCTTGGGAAGAGGGAAAGGATTTTGAGTAGTTTATTGAATGTTTGGGTTTAAGAGAGTGGAAATAACCTGTTTTAATACCCCTTAATTCATTTAGGAATGATTAGAAATGGTTTAGGGGTGTGAAAAATCCTCAACACCTTTAAACTAAGTAAAAATGGAACAATGTTGGCACTTGGCTTTTTCTGGGCGGCACACACCAAAAGACAAGGAAAGAGTGTGTAACTCACGCCAAAAGCCAAGCCCATCCAGTGGCTGTTGGCATTTGCCTCGTGACGCACAGCCTTTGGAAAGGGTCTATTTGGTGATGCAATCCAAATTCCAATGTCAAAAAATAGCCCCAACATGAACCACAACAACTATACATGGTTTACCATCGATATAAGGGTCCTAAAGGTCATTTTTAATGCATTTCTAGAGCGTTAAAAGCACAGGGTGTTACACTTACTGTTTCTTACAAAAATGGTCATAACTTTTCACTCGAATTTTGAATTAAGGCAAAATTGGTATCATTGGCAGGATAATTCAATTATCTATAATTTGGTGGGTCTTTAGATGCCAAATTCCACATATGTAAAAAGTTATACACATTCTAAACTAGCCCTTATAGAATTGAATACCAAAATTTGGCTGAATCAAAAGCTCAACTTTGGTCTAAGTGATTCCTATGAACATTTTTCCACATCATAAGCACTCTTCACACTAGGATAATGATCATGACACATGTATTCAAATATAAATTATGGGATTAGAGTTTATATATGTAGGAACGATGGTTTGATTTCTAGCTAAAAAATGTGGGGTGTTACATATATAGTATAGATTTTTTATCAAAACAAGCACTGTACATTTATGACACTTGTAATAGATCAGTATTGCAGGTATAATTCATGTTTAGTACACAGTATAATACATGTATATTGCATGCATAATTAACATTTAGTACATACTCTAATGCATGTATATTGCATGCATAAATCATTTTAATTCATAATGCATTTTTATACCAAATTAAGTATAACTAATACATATTAGTACTCTTATAATACATTTGTATTGCATACACATTCACTTTTAATGCATAGTACAGTTTCTATAGATGATACATATTCTTAAATAAGGAAAAGGATTAAATTTACCCCTTTTGACATGACCCTGCCCGGGGACTTATCGTAATGGGTATCTCAAGTCCAACCAAGATCGGAGTCCATCCTCGATGCCCAATCTAACCATACAACATATACTCTGAGTCGGATGAATTCCGAACATATAACAAGATATCTTATTTTATTCAATTTCCAGAGGTCTAAGACCGTGACCGACCCAAACATGTTCAATCGTCCGAACCCAAACTAATAACCAATTACCAAACCATGAACCAATAACCAAAATAATAACCAAGTTCTTGTCCATAACATAATATAAGAGGATGGAACAACCAGCAATACAGTCAAAAGGTATCAACCCCAATAGCAATGCCAATACTAAGGCTGACACCAATACCGATCCCGCCGATTCCAACCCATAGTAGTTCCACAAAAGCCTCTAACCAAAAGAAACGTAATATCCGGTTGGGACATTTAGCCCAACCATAGCCAAAACTAATATTCATAAAATATCCAAAGTATTTAAAGATATCCATGATATGAAATGGAGCATTTCAGAATATGGAAGCTCACTATTTCAATCCAACTAAACTGATCCCAAGATTCGATCACTATACAGGAGGAGTAAAATAGTCGATTCCTCCATCACGTGGGGATACATCCACCCAAGGTTGGTTTAGCGGGTGAACGCTAGCAAGTAATCAGGATAGAGATAAAATAATGTCATATAGTAAAACCAAGTAAACCAACCATATGCACACAACCATACATATATATATAACCATGTCGGGAAAGGGAACCAGGTTTAGCATGTCTTTAAAACCATTAACCTGGGTATGTGTAGCTTAACCGTCCTAGAACCACCCACAGGCTATATAGGTTCAGTGTAACCCCTTGAACAGGCCTCGATACGTCTAGCCGCATGAATCGAAGATACCATAAGAGTAGGGGATTCCTGACTACCCTTCGCTCTCCATGACACATATGTACAATGTACTTAGAGGATTCCCATGTACATCATAGTATCATAGATGGTCGCTATGACCAACCCCTCATGTTGGCTAATATGAGTTTCAAGTGTCTATCCATTAGACTCGTACCTTCACCATTAGGTATCACATTTCGCCATTATTGCCCAATTAAAACCATTTCCATCCAACCAAACCATTCTCCATTATTATTACCCAAAGCTATGAGTAGTGGTATCGTCATACTGACTATATCTTGCAAGCAATGTCCTTAGCCAACTTTTTTATGTAAAGGGATTCGCATGTACCCATAGATGACATTATCAAGTTAACTTGGGGGAATCCCGTGTATCCCACAAGTGTTCCATTATTAAGTTTGCTTGGGGAAATCCCATGTACCCCACAAGAAAGTTTAATTAACCATAAACATAACCACTAACCTTTACTATTTAACCATTCCAAGCCATTTAAACCATTTAGGGTTCCATTACCATACCATGCCATGCAATAGTTCCATTAAAAGTTCAATAATATAGTAAAAGCATTATCATAGGCATTTTATCAAACATGTTGGGGCATAGTGTTTCCAAACCCAATTCCAATTACCAATTAACCTTTCCCGTGCAACCAATTGTCCAAACCACCATTAAAGCATGTAAAAATATAATCCAAACATGGGAAAATCATAACCAAACATTTAATACGAAGAACCCCAACATATATTTGAAAACCTAAAACCATAAAATAATTATACTATTAAAACATTGTATAAATCATGCCTTTAGTTGGAACTAACAATGAGGAAGAAGTATCTTGCCTTAGATTACGAAGATGATGGAGAGAAATCACCTAAATAAGCCCCAAATTTCTCCTCTAGATGAAATCCTAGCCTTCCTTTACCCAAGAGCCTTAGAGAGAATTGGAGAGTGTTTCTAAGTGTTTAAGATTAGAATAATAGGGTAAATAATTTCTCAAGTGTGATATAAGTCATAGGGTCATAATAGGTTGAGTCGGAAAATGTCCAGATTACCCCAACTTAACTGTATAAAATCCCTACTAGTGGGTACAACTCCACCATACCAGTCATACCTTCCAATATGAGTGGTATCCGCAACTCTTATTCTAGACCTCCCTTAGATCCCCACACTGGTCAACATATGACCATGCAAGACAAATCATATGCAGGGATACGACTAGTACCCTTAACCCGTACACATAATAGAACTAAGAGCAGCTGGCACTGTCCAACATATGAGTTGGACAATACGACTCATACCCTATCTTATGACCCATGGTGAGCCACTCATACTCAGATACACGTTACTTTACTAAGTCTCAGATTAAGTGAAGGAAAACCCAACCATAAGACCCGTCAACCACTAATGACTCATACCAACCCAAGTCGTACCCATTACAGAAACCAATCCAACCCACTAACCATCACTGGTTAGTGTACGACCAAACTTTTCCAATCGTACCCCAGATATGAACTGTAACTCCTAGTCGTATCTTGTCCAGAAACCAAAAATCCACAAAATTTTCTAAGGGTCCCAAACCCAAGGTATTTTAGTCTCCCCCACTAGGATCATTCATCCCCGAATAATGAAAAAGGTAGGTAAAAAACAAGCACGATTTATTTGCATTATCAAATATCAACCCAACCTTTAACCAAGTTAGAAAACAAAGATATGATCAAGAACACATACCTTTCGCATTAATATGCGGAGAAGAAAACAAATGCAGATATTTAGACTTCATATCCACTTTTGTTTCCTATGTAACCTTTTCGACCTTATGGTTCTGCCATAGAATCTTAATCATAGACACATCCTTGGTCTGTAACTGGTGAACCTGCTAATCCAAGACCTGAATTGGGATCTCTTCATAAGACAAAGAATCCAAGATACCCAAAACTTCCAAAGGAACCACCAAAGAAGGATCACCAAGTCACTTCCTCAATATAGAGACATGAAATACCGAATAAATGGAGCTCAAACTAGAAGCCAACTCTAATTCATATGCCATATTACCAACCCTCCACGAAACCATATAAAGACCAATATATTGGGGACTGGGCTTCCCCTTTTTCCCACATTGCATTATGCCCTTTATCGAAAATACCCTTAGGAACACCCTATCCCTAACCTCAAACTACAAGTCTCTATGCCTTATATTTACATAGGACTTTTGGTGACTTTGGGCAGCCTTAAGCCTATTTTTAATCACCTTACCTTTTCCATAGCTTGATAAACCAAATCCAGACCAAACATATCCACTTTACCAAACTCAAACCATATAATAGGAGATCTACACCTCCTACCATATAATGCCTCAAAAAGGGCCATTAAAATACTAGAATGATAGTTATTGTTGTAAGCAAACTCTACAAGAGGTAGTTACTCAACCCAACTACCACCATAGTCAATCACACATGCCCGAAGCACATCCTCCAATGTCTGAATAGTCCTTTCTGCTTGTCTATCCATCTGCGGATAAAAAGCAGTGCTCAGACTAACCTTAGTACCTAACCCTTTTTGAAAAGACCACCAGAAGTAAAATAAAAACTGCATACCACAATTATAGATAATTGAAACAAGTACTCCATGCAACTTTACAATCTCCTGAAGATATAACCTCACATAATTCTCAGCCAAAAATTTTGTCCTTACTGACAAAAAGTGAATGGACTTTGTCATCCTATCCACGATGAGCCAAATCACATCAAACTAATTCCAAGACCGATAAAGACCATTAATGAAATTCATATTGATTGCCTCCCATTTTCATTCTAGAAATTCTATTTCCTAATACAACCCACCAGACCTTATGTGCTTAACTTCTACTTGTTGGGACACTATGTATTTGGCCACAAAATCAGTCACATCCTTTTTCATACCGCTCCAACAACACATCTCCTTGAGATCATAATATATTTTTGTCGAATCAGGATAAATAACATATCTCGATTCATGCGCTTCAGGCAAAATCCTTTCACATAAACCATCTACCTCAGGAACAAATAAACTCCATTGATACCTCAAGGTACCACCACTGATCTCAAATACCATTATCTTTTGCCCATCAATATGACTCTTGATTTTCATTGAGATAGGATCTAGCATTTGCTTCTTCTTGATCTCTACACTAAGAGATGACCGAACCACTTCCTGTACCATCATACCACCATCATTGGAGTCCAAGAGACAAACTCTAAGATTAGCCAAATAGTAAATATCCTTCACTAATTCCTGATTTTTATTTTCCACATAAGCTAAATTCCCCATGGATAACCTACTAAGAGAATCAACAACCACGTTAGCTTTACCTGGGTGCTAGTGAAGATTCATATCATAGGCTTTAAGAAGCTCCAACCATCTACTTTGCCTGAGATTTAGCTTCTTCTGAGTGAACACATACTGTAGACTCTTATGATCAGAAAAGAAGTTCACGTGCACTCCATATAAATAATACCACCAAATTTTTAAAGAAAAACCACCACTAAAAGGCCCAAATCACGAGCAGTATAATTTCTCTCATGTACCTTCAACATCCTGGATGCATAGGTAATGTCCTTCCCATGATGCATCAAAACACAACAAAGTCCCACCTGCGATGAATCAAAATAAACCAAAAATCTCTCAGTGCCTTCAGGTAAGGTCAAAACTAGAACCAAAGTTAGCTTATCCTTAAGATTATTGATGTTGGGTGTATTTATGCATTCTAGCGTTACTATTCTAGCCTTTTTAGCCTTATTTTGAGGATGATTCTTATGTTATATGTATTGATAATGACATAAATAAGAATTTATGTGTCCAAGTATGTATTTACAATGTTTAATGGTGTTTTCACATGAGTTTTGATTCAAATTGATCATTTAGAAGTCAACCGAGATAACTAGTATAATTAACTTGAGCTAAGTGTTTGTGTAGTTTATCGTATTGGGATCTAATGTGTTTAATGAGTTACTAAGGTTGTTACTATCTATTTATATGTGAAAAAACTTAGTTATAATGTTCAAGGATCAATTGGATCAATACGAGAGTCAAAACAATAAGCTTAAATGCAATGTGATTTAGCCTATGCTTAGCTCATGTTTCTAGTTCACCATCTTGGATGTTGTGTTGTTTTGAGCAATAAATTGTTGTATTTAATACTATAGGATGCTTGGTTAATGGATTATGATGATATATGGAGGATATAAAAACTTCAAATCAAGTGAAAATAACTCAAAAAGGCTCAAAATGGCCCAACAAAAGTACAATACAAAAATTAATAAAATTTAAACTCCTGAAATGTAGGGGGTGCGTTTAGACTGTAGAAGTGGCCAATCGACGCGTGCAAAATACCAATGTATTTATAATAGGCCCAAATTTGTGACCCACTAGTGCGAGTATATTTTTGTGGAGTTTAAGGAGGCACTGCAATACGGTGAAATCACAATAAAATTCTAGAAATTGACAATGGTGGATTGGCTCAACACTGCAATGCGATGGCCATCAAAAGCGAAAAAAAGTGCCCAGCTGAAGGTTAATGACTTGGAAACCCATTCCTATTCAGTTTATGACTTGTTTACTATAAATATAACATGTTAAATCATATTTTAATAATCTTGGAACCCCTAGATTGCTCGGAACAACATTGGAGGCCACCAAAACATCTTTTTAGGTTTTTATTTCTTTAATTTAGCTTTATTTATTATTTTAATCATTCATACAATTATTTGAATGTTGATTATGACTATGAGTGGCTATAAACCCTCTTTCTGGGGTTAAAGCCAAGAACATGAGTACTATTATTTTGAATTTAATTTGTTTGATTTGCTTATCATTATTGATTATTTGTTTATTCTTGTTATAAATATTTTAAGGATTTGCGACCCTTAGAATACATCAATTGTCTACCTTTTGATCTCAAAAGATGGAATAGAGAGATAGAACATGGGAATAAACAAAGTATGGTTTGTATTTCTTTATAAAATAAGGAATTCAAATTAGTATCTAGGGCAGGGATGTACATAAATGCCTTACTTGATTCAAACGTAGGATGATAGATTAAAGAACTTACGTGGACCATTGCATCCCCGCTCAATGATATAGTTGTAAGGTTCAACTTAGGTAAAGGATTAGAGGTTGGGAAACCATAATCATGCAATTAACCCTATGAATCAACAACCAAGATAAGCAAGTTAATGAATAAAGTTCAATAACATAGTATGACAGTTCAAAGTGCTTTAACCCTGGTTTTTTCTCCTATTTCTTGTTTCAAGATCTTTACATTACACATTGCTTACTTTTCTCTATCTATAAATTACAAAATCCCTTTTCGGTTACGTTTTCATAAACTAAATTGAAATTATAAACTAAAATAGAATTATTGTTGAATCAAGTCTTTGTGGGATCGATACTTGGCTTCTTGAAGGCCACTTTACTACTTGATAGACCATGTACACTTGCGTGTGCAGTTGGACGCTATCAAGTTTTTAGCACCGTAGTCGGGGACTTTCTATTTTGTAATTGTTTATTTTAGTTTTACTTTTAGATTTATTTGGTGTATTTTATGCTTTTTCTTAGTTTTGTGATTTTAGAAAATAAGTTTTAAGGTTAGAAAGCTGGCAAGGGATAGGGATTTGGTTGAACTAAACCCCGAACCCAAAAAACACTTCGATCAATAAAGGAGAGACGCAATCCATCTCCCTCAATTTTCACAAATCAAAAAAAACCTAGAGAATCCTACTATAACGGCTGCAGAATAACAAGCATGCATGACGATTAGAGAAGTGTCATCCCACTTTTGACGAACTTAACTCCCCAAATTAAATGACCGACTGTTGGGGGAATTTAGAGTTAAAGCAAAATATAGTGCAACTTCTAAACTGCAGTTGACAGTTTATAGGGCTTTCACATGGGGATCCACAAGTCCACTTGTAGTCTTTCATTAAGCTTACTGACACATTCATTCCGACTGGGGTGAATATAGATTATGTGAGGCTGATACTTTTTCTCCATTCACTTTTAGGGGAAGATAAAAGGTGGTTGAATGTGGATCCAGGCAATTCAATCACATAATAGGATGACTTGGCCAGAAATTTCCTCAACAAATTCTTTCCATCAGGCAAGACTGTGAGACTTTATAGTGAGATAGTGAGCTTCAAATAGAAGACTGATGAAAAGAATCTGATAAGGGAATTTGATGAAAGAATCCTTTCCCTCAGAAAAACATGAAAGCAAATGAGGATGCAATGTTTAAGAAGTTCTTTAACACATTTAGAAGACTTCACATTAACTTACCTTTGTTAGATATTTGGTAGGGTATGCCCTAGTATGCGAGGTACTTATGGGATGTGGTGGCTAATAAGGTAAAATTGCAGGATGTGGGGGCGATAACACTTACTGAAGAGTGTAGAATGGTAATGATACAGAAAATCTCTAAGAAATTGAGAGATCTGGGAAAGTTTAATCTCCCTATCCAAATTGGGAGCAAAGTAGTCCACTCAATGAGTAACTTAGGGGAAAGCATAAATTTGATACCCCTATCTCTGTTTGAAAAATTGATCTTAGAAAAGGCTAAAGCAACCACCTTGATTCTACAGCTGGAAGACGGGTCATTTGTATATTCGAAAGGAATAATTGAGGATGTCCTCAGAAAGGTTGATAAATTCATTATTCCTGCTTAGTTTATTGTTCTTGATTTTGAGGCAGATGAATACGTACCAATCATCTTTGGGCATTCATTCTAGTTGATAAGAATGAACGCCCAGGGAGCATTGATTGATGTTAGAGAAGGCACATTCAAAATGAGGATAAAGAATGAAGAGGTGGTATTTGAGGTATACCAACCACCCATACTAACGTCCTACTAAAAACATTTGTATATGATCAATGTGTTTGAAGGAGACAAGTGTTGGGTGGTTAATCCACTAAAAACATCTTCGGACTACCTGATTGAGAAGTCTAAGCTTCTACCGCCTAAGCTTGATTTAATGATAATTGATGAGCCTGAAAATACTAGAGTTGAAAATTTTGCTGCACATGAGAATTTGCACCCAAGAGAGGTGAAGAGAGTAAGAAAATGGCTCCCAAAGGGGAGTACAAAAATGAAAGAATTTGGTTAAGTTGAGCTGGGTCGTGCCGCGACACTAAGTCAGGCATTTCTTGGGAGGCAACCCAAGTTAAGTAGGATTTTTTTATTTTCAGTTTTTAATTTTTATTTCATGTAGTTTTTAATTTTTATTGAGTCATAGGTTGATGGAAAGTCTGAGTACCAGAAACTTGAGCTAAGGAAAATGGCAAAAATTGAGTGTGGGGTCTCATGGACCTCCTTAATATGTAAAGATGCTACTAGCTAGACCTAGAGGGCACAAAGAGTATTTCTATATCTTTCTTTTAAATTCACTTTGGGGACAAAGTAGATTTTTAAGTGTAGGGTGGAGAAATTTCTAAATTTTATTTTGGCTTAATCTAAAAATTTTTGGTGTTAGATGTTCTTGTTGGTGCTATTTTTAATTACATGGTGAGAGTATTTTGTTTGGTAAAAGCATATGGAATAAGTGAATTACAATTTTTGAGACTCCTAGGCTCAAGTTTTTGACTCTTGTACTTATTGGCTTAAATTTGAATTCATGTTATTGTTTGGTTGAGATTCTATGATGATACTATTGAGTTGAGAATGTGCCATGTACGTGTGAGATTTTTGTATATTCCTTGTTGCATGTGATGTCTAAAACTTTCCCGGTGTGTGTGTAAAGCAAAATAAAGAATGTGAGTTTAGGAGATGATTTAGGCATTTCTTTGATAGCCTTGTTTTATAACTTCTATTTGTCCTACCCATTGTGCATTATCCTAGTTAGCCCCACTGAGCCTTTAGCCTTTTCTTTGGTAGCATCATATGTAGCCTAATCCTCTTCTTTGATAGACCATAATTTAATCCAAAAACTCTTAAGTGCTTTAATTAAAAAAATAATTAAAAAAGGAGTTTGAGAAATTTAAGAAGAAAAAGGTGAAATTGATGCCCCAAGGTAATAGTTAATGGTGTTTATATTACATGTGTGGTGGTTGGGAGTGATATAAATGGTGTTATCAATATTCCTATGATTGTAGAAAAAGAAAAAAATTGAATCTTAAGGGAATAAGCAATACGCCCACCATGTGTTTGTAAAAATGCTTAAAAGATATGGGGCAAAAATAAAAGAATGGGGTAGACAAAATTGGTGTAATTTGGTTGTTGGATATTGATTTTAAATGTATAATGTAGTGTATTAAAGAGCTTAGAGAGGTTAGTCACTATTTCCAAATAGTTTCTACCCGTCCCTTAGCCTACATTACAACCCGGAAAAGACTTATTTGATCCTAAATTAATCATTCTAATATTTGTGGAGCATTACACTAAGGTCAATATTATAGTTCGTTGTGTGTAATTTGTGAATTCTTCTTGAGAGTGAGCGTAACTTGATTTGTATACCCATTGTCTTCTAAATTTTCATTATTATGAGTGATTATGAGTAACTCTCTTGTTGTGAGGGCACATGTTTGATGAATGTGGTTGATTGGTATGCTGTCTTATATTGAGCAATATGCATGATTTTTCCACTTGCGGAGTCCATTCTTGAGGCTAGGATGTTTTGAAGTAGGATTCTTGAGCTTTCAATTATGTATAACATGCTTAGTGTTCTAAACTTCCATTCCGTGTAGTCATTGTAGTGCTAGCTTTAATTTCTTTCTCATAGTATAAGTGTGGAGTTTTTCCATCTCATGGTTTTTATAGTTAAGAGTTGTTTGAGGACGAACAAGGCTTTAAGTATGGGGTGGTGATATTGGGTGTATTTATGCATTCTAGCGTTACTGTTCTGGACTTTTTATCCTTGTTTTGAGGATAATTCTTATGCTATATGTGTTGATAATGATATAAATGAGCATTCATGTGTCCAATTATGTGTTTACAATGTTTAATGGTGTTTTCACATGAGTTTTGATTCAAATTGATCGTTTAGAAATCAACCGAGAAAACTAGTGTTACTAGCTTGAGCTTGGTGTTTGTCTAGTCTTTCACATTGGGTTCTAACATGCTTAATGAGTTACTCAGGTTTTTATTATGTATTTATTTTTTAAAAAACTTAGTTATAATTTTCAACGGTCAATTGGATCAAGACAAGAGTCAAAACAATAAGCTTAAGCTCAATGTGAATTTAGCCTATGCTTAGCTCGTGTTTCTAGTTTACCGTCTTGGATGTTGTATTGTTTTGAGCTCTAAATTGTTGTGTTTAATGCTATAGGATTCTTATTTAATGGATTATGATGATATATGAAGGATATAAAAACTTCAAATCAAGTGGAAACAACTCAAAAAGGCTCGAAATGGCTCAACGAAAGCACAATATAAAAATTAATGCAATTTTGACCCCTGAAATGTCTAGGGCGCATTTAGACTGTAGGCGTCTCCAAATGACACATGAAAAACAACAATGGATTCAGAAGATATCCCAATTTGTGACTCACTGGCGCGTGTATGTTTTTATGGAATTTAATGAGGCGCCGCGATGCTGTGAAATCGCGGTGAGATTCTAGAAATTGACAATTGCGGATTGGCTCGACACCGCGACGCGATGACCATCAAAAGCAAAAAAAAAATGTCACTAACTGAAGGATAATGACGTGGAAACCCATTCCTATTCAGTTTATGACTTGTTTACTATAAATATAACATGTTAAATCACGTTTTAATCATCTTGGAACCCCTAGATCGCTTGGAACAACATTGGAGGCTATCAAAACTTCTTTTTAGTTTTTAATTTCTTTAATTTTGCTTTATTTATGGTTTTAATCATTCATACAATTATTTGGATGTTGATTATGAGTATGAGTTGCTAAAAACCCTCTTTCCGGGGTTTAAGCCAAGAACATGAGTACTATTGTTTTAAATTTTGTTCGTTTGATTTGCTTATCATTATTGATTGTTTATTTATTCTAGTTATAACTATTTTAAGGATTCACGTTCCTTATAATACATCAATTGTCTACCTTTTGATCTCGGGAGAAGGAATAGGGAGATAGAACATGAGAATAAACAAAGTATGGTTTATATTTCTTTATAAAATAATTAATTCAAATTAGTATCTAGGTTAGGGATGTACGTAGATGCCTTATTTGATTCAAACGTAGGATGATAGCTGAAAGAACTTAAATGGACCATTACATCCCCTCTCAACTATGTAGTTTTAAGGTTCAACTTAGGTAAAGGATTAGAGGTTGGGAAACCATAACCATGCAATTAAACCTACGAAGCAACAACCAAGATAAGCAAGTTAACAAATGAAATTCAATAACACAATATGATTTTTCAAAGTGATTTAGCCTTGGGTTTTTCTCCTGTTGATTGTTTCAAGATTTACATTACGCATTGTTTACTTTTCTCTAGCTATAAATTACAAAATCCCTTATCGGTTACGTTTACATAAACCAAATTGAAATTATGAACCAAAATAGAATTGTTGTTGAATCAAGTCTCCGTGGGATCAATTCTGGGATTCTTGAAGGCCACTTTACTACTTGATAAGACTATGTACACTTGCGTATTTGCTTGGGTGTTGTCATGTTTTTAGCGCCATTGTCGGGGACTTGTTATTTGGCAATTGTTTATTTTAGTTTTATTTTTAGATTTCTTTGGGGTATTTTACGCTTGGTGTTGGTTTTTTGATTTCAGGAAACAAGTTTTAAGGTTAGGAAACTGGCAAGGGCTAAGGATTTGGTTTAACCATGCCCTGAACACGAATAACACTTCCATCAATGAAAGAAAAACACAATCTGTCTCTCCTAATTTCCACAAATAGAAGAAGACCAAGATAATCCTGCTATAATGGCTACATAACAGTAAGCATACAAGACAGTTCGAGAAGTGGCAGTTCTATTTCCAACGAACTTGACTTCCTCATTTCAAAGACCGGCTGCTGGGGGGAATTTAGATTTAAAGCAGAATATGGTGCAGTTTCTAATCAGCAGTAGATAGTTTGCAGGGCTTTCACACGAGGATCCATAAGTCCACTTGCGGACTTTCATTGGGCTTACTGACACATTTATTCTGACAGGGGTGAATACAGATTATGTGAGGCTGAAACTTTTTCCCTATTCACTATTGGTAGAAGATTAAAGGTGGTTGAATGTGGAGCCTGCCAATTTAATCACATCATGGGACGACTTAGCCCAAAGTTCCTCATCAGATTCTTTCCATCAGAAAAAACTACAAGACTTCGCAGTGAGATAATAAGCTTTAAATAGAAGCCTGATGAAAATCTATATTATTCTTGGGAATATTTCAAGGCCCTTCTTAGGGATTGTCCCCATCACCAACAGTCTAATGCGGTACTTGGTCATACTTTTGTAGAAGAGCTTGATCACAATACAAAGATTTTGCTAGATTCAGCCGCAGGTGGTCAAGCGCTTGAATTAACTTAGATTAGCTGTACACATTATTGAACCGCATAACACAAGGAAATCCGAAGTGGCATTCAGATGCTACAAGTACCACAAAAAGAATTGCAGGTGTATTAGAGATAGACCAATTCACAACATTGTCAACTCAGGTTTCTGTATTATAAAATTTGATAATCACTCAGTTTAGCAGCCTGAAAGTTGGAACCATACAACTTGCGGCCACCATAAATGCAATCCAACATATGCAAGATGGTGTGAAATCTGTGGGAATAGCAGTCATGCAGCTTCTATGTGTGCTTCAAATCTAGAATCAGTAATGTATATGGGTAATGCTCAAAGGACAAATTATGGTAATGCCTACAATAGAAAGCGACAAACTCAGCCATGGAATGCATAAACAACAACAAATTCAACAACCATAAACTTCACCAAATTAGTCAACTAACAACATAGAAGAGATGATAAAGTAGATTTTGGCTAGGCAAGCACAAATGGCTGCGGATATAAAAAATCAAAAAGTAGAATTGACAAATCAGAAAGTGGCCTAGAGAAGCTTAGAATTGTAGTTGGGGTAGTTACAGTAAGCATTGAATACTAGGACTCAAGGTGGTCAGATATGAGATATAGAAAATCCAAAACAGGTCATGGCGATCACTTTAAGGAGTGGTAAAGAGCTTCTAGAAGAACCTTCGAAGGTAACTAATGAGGTAGATGCTGATGTGGTGACTTCATAAGTTTCCAAAAAAGTTGTTGAAGAATCAAGGAAGTCTGAGTACTTGAAAACTAATGTTGCTAAACTACAAGTAAAGAAGACACTACCACTTCTTTTCCCACAGAAGCACATAAAAGTGAATGAGGATACAATGTATAAGAAACTCTTTGATACATTCAAAGGACTTCACATTAACTTACCTTTGTTAGATTTTTTGCAGGGTATGCCCAAGTATACAAGATACTTAAGGGATGTTGAGGCTAATAAGGTGAAATTGCAGAATGTGGGGGTGATAACACTCACTGAAGAGTGTAGAGCGATAATGACACAGAAAATCCCTAAGAATTAAGAGATCTGGGAACTTACCCAGTGTGTGTGCAAAGCGAAGTAAAGAATGGGAGTTTAGGAGATGATTTAGGCATTTCTTTGTTAGCCTTTCTTTTATACCAGTTATTTGTTCTACCCATTGTGCATTATCCTAGTTAACCTTATTGAGCCTTTAGCCTTTTCTTTGGTAGCTTCATATGTAGCCTAATCCTCTTCTTTGATTGACCATAATCTGATCTAAAAGCTTCTAAGTGCTTTAATTGAAAAAAAATAATTGAGAAAGGATTTTGAGAAATTGGAGAAGAAAAACGTGAAATTGATGCCCCAAGGTAATAGTTAATGGTGTTTATATTTGATCTATGGTGGTCGGGAGTGATATAAATGGTGTTAGAAATATTTCCATGATTGTAGAGAAAGAAAAAAAATTAAATCTTGAGGGAATAAGCAATACACCCACAATGTGTTTGTGAAAATACTTTAAAATAAAAGAATGAGGTAGACAAAAATGGTGTAATTTGGTTTTTGGAGATTGGTTTTAAATGTATAATGTACTTTATTAAAGAGCTTAGAGAGGTTAGTTATTATTCCCAAATAGTTCCTACATGTCCCTTAGCCTACATTACAACCTAGAAAAGACCTATTTGATCCTAAATTCATCATTCTAATATTAGTGGAGCATTACACTAAGGGAAAGCTTATGGTTCATTGTATGTAACTTATGAATTATTTTTTAGAGTGAGCGTAACTTGATTTGTATACCCATTGTGTTCTAAATTTGCATTATTATGAATGATTATGGGTAACTCTCTTGTTGTGAGGGCACATGTTTGATGAATATGGGTGATTTGTATGATGTCTTATATTGAGCAATATGGATGAGTTTGCCACTTCTGGAGTCCATTCTTGAGGTTACGATGCTTTGAAGCAGGATTCTTGAGCTTTCAATTGTGTATAACATGCTTAGTGTTTTAAACTTGTATTTTGTGTAGTCATTGTAGTGCTAGCTCGAATTTCTTATTCGTAGTAGAAGTGTGGATTTTTTCCATCTCATGGAATTTATAGTTAAGAGTTGTTCGAGGATGAACAAGGCTTTAAGTGTGGGGTGGTGATATTGTGTAACGCCCCGATTTTTCTGAACCGGAATGCTACTCGGTGCTCATGACCTCGAAAGACCACAAGATAACCCTTGACTGATATTTTTACCTATATACTTCATAATATAACGTGAAAATGTGAAAACATGTACTGAAAAGCCATAAGGTTCAAATCTGAATAAACATTTGATAAGAATAATGTCTGAAAAAGGTATAACAATACCAAAACAAATCTGAAATAACTGTTTGACATGCTAGAGTCTGAAAGCCTCTAACTATACTAAATAAAGAGTTGATGGGACATGTCCCCAACTAACTCTATCTAGCAACTCAACTAAAATAATAAATGAAGTAATAATCATATCATCCTCAAATGAGAAAGACTCACTGTAACTCTGAACACTGGGATGGTACTGCTGATCTGGAGCTCATACCCTTGAACCTATGGTGTAACATAAAAGAAAGCACGATAGTGCAAATGCGTCTGTACATCTGAATGTACTGAGTATACGAGTAAGGTAGGCTAAATGCAAAGGGTTATATGCATAAACAATAATGAGTAATATGAATGTGAGATTACATACATGTATAAGTAACTATAACTGAACACATGGTGATACTGACTACTGAGTCTGAATACTGACAATATAAAAGTACTTATACTAAGATACTGAATAGTTGAATGACTGTGTCTAATAGTCCTGAAACTAAATACTGATAACGTGAGTTATGATGACTGATATAACTGGTATGACTATGATAATCGGCCTAACCGATGTAACTGATACTGAGCGATTGTATCTAACAGTCTAAATCTTCTAATAATGATTAAGAGTGACTAAGCTTGTGATTAAGCCTAACTAACGGGTGATCTTTGTAAGTACTAATACTAAATAACATAATGTGAGACCAAGCCTATCTAGTGGGTGGTCTATGAATCTGTGTAACTATCTGAGTTTCTTACTGAGATTAATGACTGCATCTGTTAGTCCTAATTTCTGATTTCTACTCTGAAGACTGATACTGAAACTATAACTATGGGAGTTCTCACTTAACTGACATGCCCCGAATCCGAATTGGTGGGGTCCAACCTGTAACCCCACCTGGAAGGATATCAATACCGTGCCATAGGTAGAGACCTCTAATATGGTCAATCTTCTCTTACGGGTGACCCTGAACAGGAAGTCAAGCCTAAGGCAATATAATAGTCAAGTCTAGCCTTAATCTGATGGGTGACTCCTGGTCCTGCGCTGGATACACAATTCTGGAGTACAAGGATTACTGCTAACAACTCTGCCTCTCTAACGGGGAAGTTGCCATCCCCATACTCGCTCGGTGCTAGTTCTAACTCCCAATTGAAAGACTCTAAACTGATTAACTGAGCTGAACTTATTGACTACACTGAACTGATTAGCTGAACTAGACTGGACTGAGTTAACTGAACTAATACTAGCGGTATTATTTAGCGGAGCTAAACTAAATTTACTGAGTTCATTTGACTGACGAAACGTATTGAGTTCTGAGGACTGACTGAGAGTACTGAAATTACTAAGATCGCTAGGAATATTGTTTTTACGAAGATTACTGAGATTACTAAACTACTGAGACTATTGAGATTTCTGAGTTTTCCTGAGTTACATGACTAACTGAATTCTATAGATCATGGCTTGACTGAGAGTATCGTGATAACATGAAATAGCTCTAGCCACACAACTATATTTTTTGGGTATGAGTACCCCCAGGACTCGATGGAAGGAAATTGACACACATGAATTTCTTGAATACATGACCAACATCAACAATCCATAATATCATAACTTGGGGAATTTCATAAAGTACATGGTTATCATACATCTTGTGCATAAGTAAGATTTTGAAAGTAAGAATAGCATAATCTCCTAAAACTAGTTCATGAACAATCCAACAAAATTTACAAGACACAATATCAACATGAAAATCATTGGAACATAGGGGCATATCATAAATCCTTCACTTAGTCACAATTTAGCTATATTGCATGATTTCTAGTTTCTTAGGCATTTCATCAAACACCTTACATGCACAATTTTTGGCATAGGTATATTTATCAACATAACAATCTTAATCCATCCAAAATTTATGGGTTACAACTATCATACTCACATGCTTCATGAAAACACATCTAGATACAACCTTGAAACTCAAACAATAATTATCAACATGAATATCGTCATAACACAACAAGAAAATCATAATTTATAATTTAAAATATGATTCTTGAGCTCCATGGATGAAAGGGATCCATGAATGAACACTACGCATACCTTAGCTTTTGATTTAATGAAGATTGACGGAGAGATTCTAAAAATTTGATGGTAGAATTTGCTTGAACTTGAAACCCCTAATTGAAATCCTAGCTTGTTCTTGAGAGGATTTTGAGAAAAGAGGTTATATTTTGGTGTAATGGAGGCATAATCTCATGTTTTCGAGTATATATATATGAAGGCAAAATGACCAAAATACCCTCCCAAACACGAAGGTGAAATGTTGAAAATTAGGTAAGCACCGGACTTGTAAGGCTATGCCTGAAAATAGCGGTGGAGTTTCCAGGGCGATGCCTGGCAATAATAGTGGAGTTTCTTGGGCGACGCCTGGCAATATCGGTACTGAAAGCTGGGCGACGCGGGCTTATCACCCTGAGCTACTATTTTGAAAATCCAAACATGCCCTTACGCTATCCGAAAAATTCCAAAACTTACTCGAGATGTACTACGACCTTACCCCATTGCAACACAACTTGAAAATAAAAAATTGGAGGTCGGGAGGGTCACAAAATAATTCATCGAAGTTCACAAGCTTATGGAATGAAGAATGTTTCAACACTTAGCCAAATTTTAAGTGCTAAACTATTCTTGGCAAGCTTAAAAAGTCTTTAACGACTCAAAAAACTTATGGGGTATTACATTATCTCACCCTTGGGAACATTCGCCCTTGAATGATGCTTGCTTAGTTAAGAGGACTAATCAACAAAACTTACTCAAGAGACGAGAACATCTGAAACATTACTATACAACGGAAACTATCGACATACAAAATATTATACTTGAATATGCATAGCTGATGCATAGAATACTCGACTGAAACATTAATAAGTTGAATTATCATACGGAATATGCATATCTGATGCATGGATTTGTAACTGAGTTCTTCTCATGTACGCATGAATGAATATACTGATAGGCTAAACCTTATCTACTGAACATCCATAACTAAAGCATGGAGGTCTGACTGAATTTACTCAGGGAACAATAATGTCTGAAACATGACTATGTGATGGGAACTATTGATATACTAAATATTCTACTGAATATGCATATCTAATGCATTAGTATATGACTTGACTGATTTTTGAAGGCATGACTGATTATGCGATAATGACTGATACAAAGCTTGTAATGAGAGTATGAGCATAAAACTAAATGGATTTAAGGAATTGGTAACTTCGGGGAGTCATGGAGTATCTCCCCCTTGGGATACTATGCTCCACTAAGCATACTTACCTCATGGATACATTGGGGCGATGCATAGTGCATCTACAAACTAAATTATAACTAAGCCTCGGGAGTCTGAAACTAATATATGTCATGAAGATAAAAGATTTATACGTACCCGAATCTATGTTAGGAAAATTTTCTGGATCATGGTGAGTCTGAAGTGAATAGAGTTGGTTCTGACGCTGACCACTATTGGTACTAAGAGTGGCGGCCTGCTGATGCGAATCTCTACCTTTTTGAGCTAACACTCTAAACTCCCATACTTTGTGACCTGGATTACCGCATCCAAAACATACCTGACTACTAGCTCTGCACGTACCTAGATAATTCTTTCCACATTCTCCATAAAGCGGATAAATATGCTCACTTCTAACACTACTCTGGGCTTTGGAGCCCGGTGCCCCATCATGACTGACATATCTAAAGTTTGGGGTGGGAACACTAGCTGAGAATGGAACTGGGACTGAATTTTTCTAACTATGGTGAGAATGATTACCATTCTATGACCCAACCTGAGAAAAGTTGTAACTACCCATTCTGAATCTCTTATTAGATATCTCTCTCTCCTTAGACTTATCTTCCTCTATCTGCTGGGCATGCATCATTAACCTAGCAAAATCCATGTCTCTAATGAGTATAGTTGTTCTACACGCCTTCAATACCAACTCGGACACACCAATCACAAACTTACTCATACTCGCTATGGGGTTAGCTATCAAGTCAGGAGCATACTTAGCTAAATGGTTAAACTTAAGACAATACTCTTTCACTGTCATGGAGCCTTGTCTCAGGTTTAAAAACTCTTCTACCTTAGCTTCTCTCATCTCTAGCTAGAAAAACTTATCTAAGAAGGCATCCTGAAATATCTGCCAAGTCATGGGAGTTGCATCTTCCCCTCTACTCTTCTTCCACAACACTACCCAATCATGAGCAATATCTTTCAGCCTATAGGATGCTAATTCCACACTCTTCTTCTTGACACATGTATAATTTGAGTGATTTTCTTCACCTTTTCTAGATACAACTGTAGGTCTTCACCTGCTACAGACCCAAAGAATTTTGGAGGGTTCAATCTCATAAAATTTTTTATTTTGGCTGTGGATAAATCCCCATCTTGCTGAGGTGGGGCTGCAGTCTGACGATTGCCCTGAACACTAGTGGTCATAGCTTAGGCTAGCGCCTGAAAATCTACCCAGAATTTTGTATGTGACATATTCTCATTCAAAGGATCTGCAGGATGAGGGGTTGACTGATTCCCTGCTCTCTTCTTAGGAGGTATGTTCTGCAAATAGAAGAGGAATAAGGATTAGACTGAGATTTTATCTTTAGCTTTTGCTCACTGGCACGACATAAATACTGAAGGAAGGGAAACTATTCCTAACACATCTTATAGCCTCCTATACATAAATGTGACGTGCAACACAACCATGCACAAGATTCTACTAGATGTGACTTTCAGACTTCCTAGGACTCTATTGAACCTTAGGCTTTAATACCAAGTTTGTAACACCCCAATTTTTCTGAACCAGAATGCTACACGGTTCTCATGACCCCGAACGACCACAAGATAACCCTTGACTGATATCTATACCTGTATACTACATAATATAACATGAAAATGTGAAAATATGTACTGAAAGTCCATAAGATTCAAATCTGAATAAACATCTAATAAGAATAATATTTGAAAACTGTATAACAATACCAAAATAAATCTGAAATAACTGTCTGACATGCTATTGTCTGAAAACCTCTAACTATATTAAATAAGGAGTTGATGGGACATGTCCCCAACTAACTCTATCTAGAAACTAAACTGAAATAATAAATAAAGTAATAATCATATCGTCCTCGAATAAGAAGGACTCACTGCAACTCTGAACACTGGGATGCTACTGGTGATCTGGAGCTCGTGCCTCTAAACCTATGGTGTAACATAAAAGAAAGCACCATAGCAAAAATGCATCAGTACGTCTGAATGTACTGAGTATACGAGTGAGGTAGGCTAAATAAAAAGTGTTATATGCATGAACAATGTTGACTAATATGAACGTGAGATTACATACATGTATAAGTAACTATAACTGAACTCATGGTGATACTGACTATTGAGTCTGAATACTGACAACATGAGTGTACTGATACTGAGATACTAAATAGCTAAATGACTAATTCTGATAGTTTGAATTATGAAGAACTGGTTTGATTGACTATGTCTAATTGTCCTAAAACTAATATTGATAACGTGAGTTATGACAACTAATATAACTAGTATGATTATGATAATCGGCCTAACCGATGTAATTGATACTGAGTGACTGTATCTGATAGTCTAAATCTTTTAATAATGATTAAGAGTGACTAAGCTTTTGATCAGGCCTAACTAACGGGTGATCTCTATAAATACTAATACTGAATAACTTAATGTGAGACCAAGCCTATCTACCGGGTGGTCTATGAATCTATGGAACTATCTGAGTTCCTTACTGTGATTGATGACAGTATCTGACCATCTTAATTTCTGATTCTACTCTGAAGACTGATACTGAAACTGTAACTTTGGGAGTTCTCACTTAATCGACATGCCTTAAATCTTAACAGGTGGGGTCCAACCTATAACCCCAGCTGGAAGGGTGTCAATACCATGGCGTGGGTAGAAACCTATGCTATGGTCAATCCTCTCTGACGGGTGACCATGAACAGGAAGTCAAGCCTAAGGAAATATAATAGTCAAGTCTAGCCTTTATCTGATGGGTGACTCATGGTCTTGTGCTGGCTACGTAGTTTTGGAGTACAGGGATTGCTGCTAATGACTCTGTCTCTCTAACAGGGAAGATACCATCCCCATACTCGCTCGGTTCTAGTTCGAACTCCCAACTGAAAGACTCTGAACTGATTAACTAAGCTGAACTGATTGACTAAACTGAAATGATTAGTTGAACTAGACTGGACTGAGTTAACTAAACTGATACTAGTGGTATTATCTAGTGGAGCTAAACTAAATTTACTGAGTTCCTTTGACTAACAGAACGTACTAAGTTCTGAGGACTGACTGAGAGTACTGAAATTACTAAGATCGCTAGGAATACTGTTGTTACAGAGATTACTGAGATTACTGAACTTTGAGATTGCTGAGATTTCTGAGTTTTCCTGAGTTACATGACGGACTGAATTCTATAGATCATGGCTTGACTGAGAGTATCATGATAACATAATATGAATCTAGGCACATAACTATATTTTTTGGGTACGAGTACCCCCAGGACTCGATGGAAGAAAACTAAGACACATGAATTTCTTGAATACATGACCAACATCAACAATCCATAGTATCATAACTTGGGGAATTTCATAAAGTACATGGCCATCATAAATCTTGTTCATAAGTAGGATTTTGCAAGTAAGCATAGCATAATCTCCTAAAACTAGTTCATGAACAATCCAACAACATTTACTAGACACAATATCAATATGAAAATCATTGGAACATAGGGGCATATCATAAATCCTTCACTTAGTCACAATTTAGCTATATTGAATGATTTCTAGTTTCTTAGGCATTTCATCAAACGCGTTACATGCACAATTTTGGGCATAGTGTAATACCCTGCAAAGTCATCTTCCAGTCTGAGCCTTAGAGCGCATTCAGTAAAGCAAAAATCTGAGTCTAAAAGTTTTAAAAATATTTTCTCAAGTATGAAATACTTTGAATCATGTGGAATTTCCCTAATTTCTACTTTTTTCATGTAGAACATTGAATAAGCTTTCCATCGATACAAAATTCACCCAAATTGGACACTCGGGTGAAGAGTTAGAGCCATTTGTGTGATAGTGTGCCACTTGGCACTTTAGCGCGTCACGGAGCCATCCAAAATGGCAATCGTCAAAATCCAATGAGCCTCCATGATTATGGCGTATTACGCCAAGGCTTAATTTCAGAATTTGACAATTTCCAGGGAGCCTCCGCGATTCCACCGCGTCGCATTATAGTTTCAGTTATAATCCAGGGGGCGATGCGATTTCCACCGCATCGCGCTGTCGTGCAATTTCCCAATCGTCCTTATTCCAGTAAGCTGGTGCAATTATGGCGCATCGTACCAGCATGTAAAATCGGGGATTTTTTAGTTTAATTCTAAGGGGTTTTTGGTCTTTTTCCTTTTTCCCCAGCCTCTATAAATACCCGGCCAAGGGATCTCAGCCTCATTTTTCACTTCCACTCCAAAAACTAGGGTTTCCAAAAAATTAAATCCTCTCTTCTTCTTCAACAAAAATTAAGGGAGAAATCAAGAGGAAATCAAGAATCTTTCCAAGAACCTTCAAGAGAAGAGTTTCCCCAGGTATGTAGATGTTGATTCTTGGGTCCCTTTCATCCAAGAAGCTTAAGAACCCTTTTCTAAAACTCAAAGATTTTTATGTTTGTCAGATCTCATGATTTGTATAAGTTGAAATTGATGTTCCATGTGTTGTTGAGTTTTGATTTATGTTTGTTTACAAGATTCATTAGCTTTGACTCTAGTACGTGGAATTCATGTGATGTTTGATTTATGTTTGTTTACAAGAAACATGAGTAGTATCAAATTTAGTTCAGTTGTGTTCAGTTAAGAATTTAGTTAGTCTTTCAGTTGGGAGTAAAAACTAGCACCGAGCGAGGGAAAAGATGGTGGCTCCTCCCATTAGTGAGAGAGATGTCGAAGTCGTTAGTAGCAATTCTTGACCTCCAGAACTGCGTAGTCAGTGCAAGATATAGGAGTTACAATCAGGTAAAGGCTGTCACCTTTAGAGAGAGAGTATTTGACTATTATATTGCCTTAGGTCGACTTCCTGGTAAGGGTTATCCGCTAGAGAGGATTGACCAGAGAGAGGTCTTTACCCGTGGCACGGTATTGACACCTTTCCACCTGGGGTTACTGGTTGGACCCCACCTATGGCAGGTTGGGGCATGTCGGTTAAGTAACTACTTCCTACAGTTTCAGTCTCAGTTTTAGTATCAATCTTCAGAAGTCAGGGCTGTCAGATACAGTCATCTATCTTTATGAGGAACTCAGATAGTTCCATTGATTTATGGACCATCCATCAGATAGGCTTGGTATCACATACAGTTATTTGATATCATATTCAGAGATATGCCTTCAGACAGGCTTGATCACAGTCTCAGATTCTATTGAGTATTCTTGTTGTCAGATACAGATATGATCATTTCCTTATCATTGATAATAGCTTCCTTAATCATCCATTAGAGAGATTGATCTTTAATCTTGTCGGTTGAGAGAAGTAAGCACAGAATTCATTCATTTATGTAAGTACATCTAGTTTATCAGTCATCAGTATCAGATAAGTCAGTGTCTTAGTATCTCAGTGTCACTAGTGAGTTTAGTCTGCAGTAAGGCAGTATCCGAGTTTCAGTCCCTAGAGTTGTGAAGATTGTGACTATAGTCTATGCATTCATGTATGTGTATGTGTTCTCATGTGGAATTTTCATGATTATTCAGTTTAGATATTATGCATGCTTGAGCCCTTGCATTTAACCTACCTCGTCTATATACTCGATACATTCCTGTACTAGTGCATGTTTCTATTTGACACCACAGGTTCAAAGGCATGAGACCCAGAATTTCCTCAGCAGTTCAGTCCCAGTCATTAGCAGTAGTCATAGCAGTGAGTTCTCTTCTTTCAAGGATGAATCTCAGTTTACTATTATTGCATCATACTTTGTTTATACTTTCAATAGACAGAGTTAGTTAGGGACCTTTCCCATCAACTCCATAGTTCAGACAGTTTAGAGGCTTTTCATATAGATGTAGTAGTATTCAGTTTTCATTTTTGTGTATTCATAGATGTGTTGAACCTAATGGCTAGTTTTTGCATTTATTTCAGATATTATACAGTGCACAGGTATAAATCAGTAAAGGGTTAGCTTGTGGTCTCTCGGGGTCATAAGCACCATGTGACATCTCGAGATGGGATCTCGGGGCGATACACATAGGTATATTTATCAACATAACAATCTTAATCCATCCAAAATTTATGGGTTACGAATATCATACTCACATGCCTCATGAAAACACATGAAGATACAACCTTGAAACTCAAACAATAGTCATCAACATGAATATAGTCATAACACAACAAGAAAATCACAATTTATAATTTAAAACATGATTCTTGAGCTCCATGGATGCAAGGGATCCATGGATGAACACTACGCATACCTTAGCTCTTGATTTAATAAAGATTGACGGAGAGATTCTTGAAATTTGATAGTAGAATTTGCTTGAACTTGAATCCCCTAATTGAAACCCTAGCTTTTTCTTGAGAAGATTTTGAGAAAAGAGGTTATATTTTGGTGTAATGGAGGCTTAATCTCGTATTTTTGAGTATATATATGAAGGCAAAATGACCAAAATACCCTCTAAGACACGGAGGTGAAATCTTGAAAACTGGGTAAGCACCGAACTTGCAAGGCTATACCTGGCAATAGTGATGGAGTTTCCAGGGCGACGCTTGGCAATAATGGTGGAGTTTCCTGGGTGACGCCTGGCAATATCGGTGCTGAAAGCTGGGTGACACGGGCTTATTGCCCTGAGATACTATTTTGGAAATCCAAACATGCCCTTACGCTTAAAAAATTCCAAAACTTACCCGAGATGTACTACGACCTTTCCCGATCGCAACACAACTTGAAAATAAAAAATTGGAGGTCGGGAAGGTCACAAAACAATTCATCGAAGTTCACATACTTATGGAATGAAGAAAGTTTCAACACTTAGCCAAATTTTTAAGTGCTAAACTTTTCTTAACAATCCCAAAAAAGCTTTAACGACTCAGAAAACTTGTGGGGTATTACATGTTGGGTGTATTTATACATTCTAGCGTTACTATTCTATCCTTTTTAGCCTTGTTTTAAGGACGATTCTTATGCTATATGTGTTGATAATGATATAAATTATAATTTATGTGTCCAATTATGTTTTTACAATTTTTAATGGTGTTTTCACATGAGTTTTGATTCAAATTGATAATTGAGAAGTCAACCGAGAAAACTAGTGTTACTAGCTTGAGCTAGTTGTTTGTCTCGTCTATTGTGTTGGGTTCTAACATGCTTAATGAGTTACTAAGGTTGTTATTATGTATTTATATGTGAAAAAACCTAGTTAGAATGTTTAAGGGCCAATTGGATCAAGACAAGAGTCAAAAAAATAAGCTTAAGCTCAATGTGAATTTAGCCTATGCTTAGCTCGTATTTCTAGCTCACCGTCTTGGTGTTACTTTAAGCTTTAAATTATTGTGTTTAATGCTATCGGATGCTTTTTTAATGGGTTATTACTATATATGGATGATATATAAACTTCAAATCAAGTGAAAATAACTCAAAAAGGTTCGTAATGGCTCAATGAAAGCACAATACAAAAATGAACGCAATTTGGATCCCTGAAATATCTGGCGCTCATGTTTACGGTATGAGTCACCAATGGACGCGTGCAAAACACAACTGGATTAAAAATAGGCCCAAATTTGTGACCCACTAGCGCATGTATGTTTTGGTAGAGTGTAAGGAGGATCCGCGATGCGGTGAAATCGCAGTGAGATTCTGGAAATTGACAATTATGAATTGGCTCGACACCGTGATGTGATGGCCATCAAAAACAGGAAAATAATGTGACCAGCTGAAGGATAATGATGTGGAAGCCCATTCCTATTCAATTTATGACCTGTTTGCTACAAATATAACGTGTTAAATCACGTTTTAATCATCTTGGAACCCCTAGATCGCTTGGAACAACATTAGAGGCTACCAAAATTTCTTTTTAGGTTTTTATTTATTTAATTTAGATTTATTTTGTAATACCCCGGGAAATATTTTGTTGAAATTTTGTGTGTAAACGTGTTGGGTTTTATCTTCTAGAATGAATTATAAATTTTCCGTGCAGAATATCTTAGATTATGACCCACCATTGCATAGAGTATTGAATAATCCTTTCAACGATATCTGGATCATCCAAAACGGACACCCGAGCGACGAGTTATGAACATTCTGATCAAACCGTGAATAGTAGTGAACAGTTAAAACGTGCAGGAAAAAGTACTGAGGCCTGGCGTATTTTTTCTCCAACTTTAAATGATCATAAGTACTTGTACATAATGATCTGGGTGATCTACTATATATCAATGGAAAGCACTACGAGTCCTCTTTCTAATGAAATTAGTTTCATCCAATTTGGATATTGGAGTAAAACGTTATGGTTGATCTACTTCAGACTATCAAAACAGTCGACCAAAGGACAGATTCAAAAATTATTTAATTTTTAGGGGCTTTTTGGTCATTCCCCGTCACCAAAAATCTGTCCAAATCCTATATTAAAGCCTATTAGAAGCATTATATGTTATATTTCATCAAATTTCCTCAAAAAGAAAATCCTAAGCTCCTACATCCAACTTCAACAACCTCCAAAATTCACCATTAATTCTGCAAATTTATTCAAGATTCCAAGTTCCTAGTTCAAGAACTCCAAGAACCATCATTCAAAGGCACGATTAACATCTCAAAAATGAGTATCTATCTAAAGTTCATCATTCAAGGTATGTGGTGTTTTTCAACAAAAACTCTGTTTCGTTCTTGTGCCCAAAAGTAATTTTCTTTACAAAGGCATGATTTTTATTTGATTTTTACGAATTTGAAGCATGAACCCATATCTTATGATGATTATTATGAAATCTTGATGTTTATGATTTTGAAAGAAGAATTTACAGGTGTGGAGATATAAAGCATGAATCTTGAATGATATTAATCATGATTTTGATATTTGGGTCATGAATTCCTATTGGAAATAGTGTTTTTTTAGAAAGTGTGTGTTATAAGCACGTTGATGTTGAATATTTGAGATATTTTAAATGATTTTACCTTTTGGTCTTAATGGAGTTGTTTTAAACTCGAGTATGAAAGAAATCCACAACGTGGTTGATTTTGATAGATGGGAAGCATGATGGCTCCCGATGTATATTTATATATTACTGAAATTGTTTTATTGTGGATTGTCTTTGAAATGATCTGAGCTAAGTCCGGGAGAAATCTTTAGCACCGAGTGGGAGGTATAAAGCGACCTTACTTTTCTAGAACTACGTGCCCCCGTAGGAGTGAGCCTGAGGCTGATTTATATAGTGATCACTAGTTTGTGTGGATTTGATATCGATAGTCCTACTCTGATGGCAAGGATTGGATGGCTCTCCCCAACATGAGTTGTACATTGGACTCCATGTAGCTCACATGGTTCATGTCGGTTATAGGATCTCCCAGTATGTGTGTGTTTCCTTGTGTCTATGGTGAATGGTGAAGTGATTTAAAAGTGGAATTGTGAAAGTTATTCTTTCGAAAGATTTAAATGATATTTACATTATGAGAACTGATATTCTTGATGAACTGAAAGTGATTGAAAAATTATATGATGACTCACATGTGTTATTGTACTTATTTCATCCTCTCATGATTATGATGATTTTCTTTGGGCTATGTGAGTCTTTCATACATCCTACATATTTCTTATAAATATTTATAATGATGATGTTTATACAACTGCATACACCCCCATGTACTCGATTCCTTTCCATGGTACTGACCCACATCTTTGGATGTGGGCTACATTTTCTCAGAATGTAGGTTTAGATGCTCAGTTCCAGGTTCGACAGTGATTCTTCGGGCACGCTGTTCTACATCCTCTGTTGTGGTGAGTCGTCATGTTCCGAGGACGTGATGTCTGATGTTGGTTTCACGAAATTATTTATATTTGATAATTGAGTATGAGTCAGTTAGAGCATGTCTCAATGGCTCGCTGGTTTTATTAATTTTCTTAGAGGCTTGTCAGACTAGTATAGATATTGAGATTTGACTAATAAGTCGTATTTTGTTATCTTTTTGAAATTCTTTTATTTTTGGATGATGATTACTCTGTTGATATTTGAGGGTTATTTATGAAAACCCCATTGATTTGTGTTGAACTGAATGAAAATGGCTCAAAGGGTTAGCTTGGGGCTACTCGTAGCCTCAAGCACCGTGTGACGCTCTAGGACCCATTTTCCTGGGCTTTACAAACTTAGTATCGGAGCCTAAGGTTTTAAGGTATCCTAGGGAGTCTGACAAGCCGCGTTAAGTAGAGTCTTGATCATCGGAGTGTAGCGCGCCACATCTATGAGCAAGAGGCTACAAGACGTTTTAGTAAAAAGTGTGATTCTTTCTTTCATAAGTCTATCGTGCTTAAAGTGTCTCTCTTTGCTATTGATTCGTGCTCTCCTCTTTCAGAAATATGCCTCCATGTCGAGCAAGAAGAAATAATGATAGTCAGCAACCTCAACCCGCTGACCCATTGAATGAAAACGTGTCTCATGATGAATTTCGGGCAGCCTTTCAGGCGCTGGCCCAAGCTATTGCTACAAATGTTCAGGCCAACCCGACCCCAGCTCTACAGCAGCAGGGAGGTGATTCAGCTGCTGCCAGGATCCGTGACTTCATGGGGATGAGTTTGCCAGAATTCTATGGGTCCAAGTTTGATGAGGTTCCATGGTTATTTTAAGAGGAAGTGCAGAAGATTACTCAGGTGATGCATGTATCTGAGGAACATAGTGTGGAGTTGGCTACATATAGGTTGAAAGACCTTGCTTATGACTGGTTTGTTGCTTGGAGGAAAGGTAGAGGTAAGAGTGCTGTCCCTACAACTTGGCAAGAGTTCCAGGATGCATTCCTGGATAAATTTTTCCCTTTGGAGATGAGGGAGATGAAGGTGGAAGAGTTTATGAACCTGTGACAGGGCTCTATGATTGTTAGGGAGTACTATCTAAAGTTCAATCAGTTGGCCAAGTATGCTCCTGACTTAGTGGTTGATAATCGGGCTAGTATGAGTAAGTTTGTGACTGGAGTGTGTAGTTATGTGGTTAAGGAGTGTAGGTCTGTTATGCTGAATAGTGAGATGAATCTTTCTAGGCTGATGACTTATGCCCAACAGATTAAGGCAGACAAGATTAAGGAGAGAGATAGAATGAGAGGGCATAAGAGATCTAGGTTCGAGCAGCACGGATAGAGTTAGACTAGATCACAGAGAGGGAGTCGCCCTCAGTATCAGGATCGTTCGTCTGTACCAGCATCGTCATTTGCTAGTGCTCTCGTGCCTAGAGGTAGGCAGGAGCAAAGTAGCAGGTCATATGTATCCAGGTCCCAGTACAGTACTGGCAGTAAGCCAAATCGTCCCATGTGTCCTAAGTGTGGTAGGGCTTATTTGGGTGAGTGTTAGGGTGAGAAGAGGGGTTGTTTCTGGTGTGGTGACATGGGTCACAGAGTTAGAGATTGTCCATAGGATAGATAAGGGCATCGTGACTATCGCCCTGAGACCCAGACTCAGACTGTTAGTGCTCCAATTCCAGCAACTTGCCCAGCCCCAGCTCAGGGCGCCTCTTCTAGCAATGCTGGCGGGCAGCGCCAGAATAGATTCTATGCTTTACCGTCCTGCCAAAAACAGGAGGACTCTCCCGATGTTGTTACTAGTATGCTTCATATATTTCAGTTTAATGTGTATGCTTTGTTTGATCCTGGATCCTGTTTCTCATATGTTACACCTTTGATTTCTGTGAATTTTGAAATGAGTCCTGAGATTATTCCTGAGCCTATCCTAGTTTCTACCCCAGTGGGTAATTTGATTATTGCCCAGAAAGTGTATGAAAAGTGTCCTGTTACCGTTCTTCATAGAGTCTTGCTGGCTGATTTGATTGAGTTAGACATGGTAGATTTTGATGTGATTCTAGGTATGGACTGGCTTTATTCTTCTTATGCCTCTATTGATTGTCGGACCCGAGTGGTCAAGTTTCAGTTTTCGGGTGCATCCGTGTTTGAGTGGTCTGGGAATTCTGTATCACCCATGAGTCATTTTATCTCTTACCTCAAAGCTAGAAAGCTTATTTCCAAAGGGTGTATTTACTATTTGGTTAGAGTCAAAGACACTAAGTCTGAGACTCTAACTCTCCAGTCTGTTTACGTCGTCAATGAGTTTTCTGATGTCTTTCCAGATGATCTCCCAGGGATACCTCCTAATAGAGAAATAGTGTTTGGGATTGATATTCTTCCTGATACTCAGCCCATTTCTATTCCTCCTTACCATATGGCCCCTGCAGAACTTAAGGAGTTGAAAGAGCAACTCAAAGATCTACTACATAAGGGTTTTATAAGCCCTAGTGTTTCTCTTTGGGGTGCTCTTGTGTTGTTTGTGAGAAAGAAAGATGGCTCTTTGCGTATGTGCATTGATTACCGCCAACTGAATAAAGTCACCATAAAAAATAAGTACCCCCTTTCGAGAATAGATGATTTGTTTGACCAATTGCAAGGTGCAAGTTATTTCTCAAAGATAGACCTTTATTCCAGCTATCATCAACTCAAAGTTAGGGAGTGTGACATCCCAAAAACCATTTTTCGAACTCGTTATGGCCATTTTGAGTTTCTTGTTATGTCTTTCGGGTTAACTAATTCCCCAACAGCTTTCATGGACCTCATGAATCAAGTGTTCAGACCATATCTAGATATATTTGTCATAGTGTTCATCGATGATATACTGGTGTACTCTTGTAGTGAGGATGGATATTTTGATCATCTCCGAACTATCCTGTAAACCCTTAGAGATCACAAGTTGTTTGCCAAGTTCAGTAAGTGTGAGTTTTGTCTAAGGTTAGTTGCTTTTCTGGGTCATATCATTTCTTTCGAGGGTATTAGAGTTGATCCCCAAAAGACCGAAGCTTTTAGAAATTGGCCTAGACCTATTTCTCTGATTGATATCCAAAGGTTTTTGGGTTTAGCTGGCTATTACCTCCGTTTTGTTGAGGGTTTCTCCTCTATAGCGTCTCCTATGACTCGGTTGACCCAAAAAAAAGTGAAGTTCTTGTGGTTCGAATCTTGTGAGAAGAGTTTTCAGGAGTTGAAGACTCGACTCACTTCAGCCCTTATTTTGACTTTGCCTGATGGTGTTGATGGTTTTGTGGTGTACTGTGATGCTTCGATAGTTGGGTTGGGTTGCGTATTGATGTAGAAGGGTAAGGTGATAGCTTATGCTTCTAGACAGTTAAAACCCCATGAGAAAAATTACCCCACCCATGACCTTGCGTTGGCTGCTGTTGTGTTTGCTTTGAAAATCTGGAGAATATTTGTATGGTGTCCATGTTAATGTTTTCACTGATCATAAGAGTCTGCAGTATGTGTTTACCCAGATAGAATTGAATCTTAGGCAGAGACGATGGTTAGAATTGTTAAAGGACTATAATATGAGTGTGTTATACCATCCGGGCAAGGCCAATGTTGTGGCGGATGCCCTAAGTAGAGTGTCCATGGGTAGTGTTTCGCATGTGGTAGAAGGTAAGAAAGATTTTGGCTCGTGATGTACATTGTTTGGCTAGATTAGGGGTTAGGTTGTTTGACTCTGTTGAAGGTAGTATAGGGGTTCAGAGTAGTTCTGAATCCTCCTTGGTTTTGGAAGTGAAGGAAAAACAATACTTAGATGCTAGTTTTGTCCGACCGAAGGAGTCAGTCAAGGACCAAAAAGTAGAGGTTTTCTCCCAAGGGGGAGATGGTGTGTTGAGATTACAGGGTAGATTGTGTGTCCCAAATGTTGATGATCTGAGATAGAGGATTACAGATGAAGCGCACGGGGCGCGATATTCTATTCATCCTGGTGCCACCAAGATGCACCGAGACTTGCGGGAAATCTATTGGTGGAGTGGCATGAAGAAAGATATAGCAGTGTTTTTAGCTAAGTGTGCAACATACCAATAGGTTAAGGTTGAACACCAAAAACCTGGTGGTATGATGCAAGAGTTTAGTATTCCCATCTGGAAGTTGGAAGAGATAAATATGGACTTCGTGATTGGTTTACCTCCTTCCCGACTCCATCATGATTCTATTTGGGTTGTGGTTGATAGGTTGACTAAGTCTGCTCATTTCTTGCCTATTCATACTTCATATACTGCTGAGGATTACGCTATATTGTATATTCAAGAGCTAGTCATTTCAGATAGTGGTACTCAGTTCACTTCGCAATTTTTGAAAGCTTTCCAGAAGGGTCTTGGTACCCAAGTGCTTTTGAGTTCTGCTTTTTATCCGTAGACCGATGGTCAAGATGAGCGGACCATCCAAACCTTAGAGGAAATGTTGAGAGCTTGTGCACTTGACTTTAAGGGAAGTTGGGATGATCACTTACCGTTGATAGAGTTTTCTTACAATAACAGTTTCCACTCTAGTATTGGCATGGCTCCGTTTGAAACCTTATATGAGAGGAAGTGTAGATCACCCATAGGTTGGTCCGAGGTGGGTGAAGCGGCTGCGAGTGGTCCTGATTCGGTATTTGAGGCTATGGAAAAAGTTAAGCTGATTAGGGAAAGGTTGAAAACTGCGCAGAGTCGTCAGAAGTCATATGCTGATGTTAGAAGGAGAGACCTTGAGTTTGAAGTTGGTGACATAGTGTATCTGAAAATTCACCCATGAGGGGGGTGAAGAGATTCGGAAAGAAGGGAAAGCTTAGTCCCCGTTATATTGGTCCTTACAAAATTCTTAGCCGTGTTGGTAAGGTAGCTTATGAGGTTGAGTTGCCTTCCGAGTTGTCCTCTGTTCATCCAATATTCCATGTCTCCATGCTTAGAAAGCATATTAGCGATGCTGTGGTAGTAGATTCCTCTGTGAGTACTGACATTCAAGAAAATCTTTCTTTTGATGAGATTCCTGTTGAGATTCTTGATTTCAGTGTCCGAAGACTAAGGAACAAAGAAGTTCCCTTGGTCAAGGTATTATGGCGAAACCAATTTGTTGAGGGTGCAACTTGGGAAGCTGAGGCAGATATTCGATCCAAGTACCGCACCTATTTTCCGCGAACTCCGATCAAGCCGAAGGTACCGTTCTTTCCTAAATCATGCACTTTTGATAAAAGTTGCAGCAGTTCAGCTGTCATTTATCATGTGTTCAGCTGTAGTTTCTTGAATTTATGCATTCTATGTTGCATTCGGAGTGAGAAACGATACGGTGATGAGTCTAACGAATGGTTTCAGCTGTATGCTCTATTCCCTATCTAATCTTGGCATGTCTAGTGTCATTCGAGGACAAATGTTTCCAAGGGGGGATGATGTAATACCCCGGAAAATTTTTCATTGAAATTTTGTGCGTAAACATGTTGGGTTCTATCTTCTAGAATGAATTATAAATTTTCCATGCGGAATATCTTAGATTTTGACTCACCATTACTTAGAGTATCGAATAAGCTTTCCAACGATATGTGGATCATCCAAAACGGACACCCGAGCGATGAGTTATGAACATTCCGATCGAACCATGAATAGTAGTGAACAGTAAAAAGTGCTGGAAAAAGTACTGAGGCCTGGCGTATTTTTGCTCCAAATTTAAACGATCATAACTCTTTGTACATAATGATCTGGGTGATCTACTAAATATCAACGGAAAGCTCTGCGAGTCCTTTTTCTAATGAAATTGGTTTCATCCAATTTGGATATCGGATTAAAACGTTATGGTTGATCTACTTCAGACTATCAAAACAGTCCACCAAAGGACAGATTTGAGAATTATTTGATTTTTAGGGGCGTTTTGGTCATTGCCCCTCACCCAAAATCTGTCCAAACCCTATAGCCTATTAGAAGCATTATATGTTATATTTCATCAAATTTCCTCAAAAAGAAAACCCTAAGCTCCTACGTCCAACTTCAAGAACCTCCAAAGTTCACCATTAATTCTGCAAATTTATTCAAGATTCCAAGTTCCTAGTTCAAGAACTACAAAAACCATCATTCAAAGGCACGATTAACATCTTAAAAATGAGTATCGATCTAAAGTTCATCATTCAAGGTATGTGGGGTTTTTCAACAAGAACTCTCTTTCGTTCTTGTGCCCAAAAGTAATTTTCTTTACAAAGGCATGATTTTTATTTGATTTTTATGAATTTGAAGCATGAACCCATATCTTATGATGATTATTATGAAATCTTGATGTTTATGATTTTTAAAGATGAATTTACATGTGTGGAGATATAAAGCATGAATCTTGAACGATATTAATTATGATTTTAATATTTGGGTCGTGAATCCCCATTGGAAATTGTGTTTTTTTAGAAAGCGTGTGTTATAAGCACGTTTATGTTGAATATTGGAGATATTTTGAATGATTTGACCTTTGGTCCTAATGGAGTTTTTTTGAACTCGAGTGTGAAAGAAATCCACAACGTGGTTGATTTTGATAGATGGAAAGCATGATGGTTCCCGATGTATATTTATATATTACTAAAAATTTTTTGTTATGGATTGTCTTTGAAATGATCTGAGCTAAGTCCGGGAGAAATCTTTAGCACCGAGTGGGAGGTATAAAGCAACCTTACTTCCCTAGAACTACGTGCCCCCATAGGAGTGAGCCTGAGGCTGATTTATATAGTGATCACTAGTTTGTGTGGATTTGATATCGATAGTCCTACTCTGATGGCAAGGATAGGACGGCTCTCCCCAACGTGGGTTGTATGTTGGAATCTATGTAGCTCACATGGTTTATGTCGTTTATAGGATCTCCCAGTGTGTGTGTTTCCTTGTGTCTATGGTGAATGGTGAAGTGATTTAAAAGTGGAATTGTGAAAGTTATTCTTTCCAAAGATTTAAATGATATTTACATTATGAGAATTGATATTCTTGATGAACAAAAAGTGATTGACAAATTATATGATGACTCACATGTGTTATTGTACTTATTTCATCTTCTCATGATTATGATGATTTTCTTCGGGCTATTTGAGTCTTTCATAGATCCTGCATATTTCTTATAAATATTTATGATAATGATGTTTATACAACTACATACACCTCCATATACTCGGTTCCTTTCCATGGTACTGACCCACATCTTCGGATATGGGCTACATTTTCTCGGAATGTAGGTTTAGGTGCTCAGTTCCAGGTTTGACAGTGATTCTTCGGGCATGTTGTTCTACATCCTCTGTTGTGGTGAGTCGTCATGTTCCGAGGACGTGATGTCTGATGTTGGTTTCACGAAATTGTTTACATTTGATAACTGAGTATGAGCCAGTTGGGGCATGTCTCAATGGCTCGCTGGTTTTATTGATTTTCTTAGAGGCTTGTCAAACTAGTATAGATGTTGGGAGTTGACTAATAAGTCGTATTTTGTTTATCTTTCTGAAATTCTTTTATTCTTGGATGATGATTACTCTGTTGATATTTGAGGGTTATTTATGAACACCCCGTTGATTTGTGTTGAACTGAATGAAAATGGCTCAAAGGGTTAGCTTGGGGCTACTCATAGCCTCAAGCATCGTGTGATGCTCTAGGACCCATTTTCTGGAGCGTTACATATTTATGGTTTTAATCATTCATACAATTATTTTGATGTTGATTATGACTATGAGTGGCTAAAACCCTATTTCCAGGTTTAAAGTCAAGAACCTGAGTACTATTGTTTTGAATTTAGTTTATTTGATTTGCATATCATTATTGGTTGTTTGTTTATTCTTGTTATAACTATTTTAAGGATTCGCGCCCCTTAAAATATATCAATTGTCTACCTTTTGATCTCGGGAGAGGGAATAGGAAGATAAAACATGGGAATAAACAAAGTATGGTTTGTATTTCTTTATGAAATAAGGAATTCAAACTAGTATCTAGGACAGGGATGTACGTAGATGCATTACTTGATTCAAATGTAGTATGATAGCTTAAAGAACTTAAGTGGATCATTACATCCCCGCTCAATGATGTAGTTGTAAGGTTCAACTTAGGTAAATTATTACAGGTTGGAAAATCATAATCATGCAATTAATCCTTCAAATCAACAACCAAGATAAGAAAGTAAACGAATGAAGTTCAATAACATAGTATGATTGTTCAAAGTGCTTTACACCTGGGTTTTTCTCCTATTGATTGTTTCAAGATCTATACATTACGCACTGTTTACTTTTCTCTAGCTATAAATTACAAACTCCCTTTTCGGTTACGTTTGCATCAGCTAAATTGAAATTTTGAACTAAAATAGATTTGTTGTTGAATCAAGTCTTTGTGGGATCGATACTTGGCTTCTTGAAGGCCACTTTCCTACTTGAGAAGACCACGTACCCTTGCATGTGCACTTAGGCACTGTCAATTTCTTAGACCAGTTGTCGTGTACTTATTATTTTGGGATTGTTTATTTTAGTTTTACTTTTAGATTTATTTGGTGTATTTTAAGATTAGGAAGCTAGCAAGGGATAGGGATTTGGTTTAACCAAGCCCCGAACCAAAACAACACTTCCATCAATGAAGGAAAGACGCAATCCATCTTCCCTAATTTTCGCAAATAGATAAAGACCAAGAGAATCCAGATATAATGGTTGCAGAACAATAAGCACACAGGACGATTCGAGAAGTGGTAGTCCCACATCCGACAAACTTGACTTCCCTAATTCAAAGACCAGCTACAGGGAGAAATTTCAAGTTAAAGCACAATATAGTGTAGCTTCTAATCAATAGTAGATAGTATGCAAGGCTTTCACACGAGGAACCACAAGTCTAGTTGCAGACTTTTATTGAGCTTACTGACACCATCATTCTGACTAGGGTGAATATAGATTATGTGAGGCTGACACTTTTTCCTAATTCACTGTTGGGGAAAAATAAAAGGTAGTTAGATGCTGAGCCGGCCAATTCAATCACATCATGGGATGACTTAGCCATAAAGTTCCTCATCAAATTCTTTCCATCAGGCAAGAATGTGAGACTTCACAGTGAGATAGTGAGCTTCAAACAGAAGCTTGATGAAAATCTATATTATGCTTGGGAATGCTTTAAGGACATTTTTTAGGATTGTCCATATCAGCAATAGTCTAATAAGGTACTTTCTCATACTTTTCAAGGATTTTGCTAGATTCATCCGCAGGTGGTCAAGCACTGGAATTGACTTATGATGAGATGTACACATTGTTGAATCACATAACACAAGGAAATCCTAAATGGCATTCAGATGCTAGAAGTGCCACAAAAAGAATTGCAGGTGTATTGGAGGTGGACCAATTCACAACATTATCAGCTCAAGTTTCTGAATTATAAAATTTGATAAACACTTAGTTTAGCAGCCTGGAAGTTGGAACCACACAACTTTCAGCCACTGTAAATGTAATCCAACAAGTTGTAGGTTGGTGTGAAATCTGTGGGAATAAAGGCCATGCAGCTTCTATGCATGCTTCAAATCCAGAATACGTAATGTATGTGGGTAATTCTCAAAGGCTAAATTATGGTAATTCCTACAACATGAATTGGCAGACTAAGCCATGGAACGCACAACAACAACAAATTCAATAACCATGGACTTCACAAAATAAGTCAACTAGCAACATGGAAGAGATGATGAAGTAGATTTTAGCTGGGGATATGAAAAATCAACAGGCAGAATTGACAAATCAGAAAGTGGCCAAGAAAATCTTAGAGTTGTAGTTTTGGTAGTTACAACAAGCATTGAATACTAGGCCTCAAGGTGGTCTGACGGGAGATACATAAAATCCCAAAAAGGTCATGGCGATCACTTTGAAAAATGGTAAAGAGCTTCCCGAAGAACCTTTGAAGGTAACTAAGGAGGTATATGCTGATGTGGTGACTCCACAAGTTTCCAAAAATTTTGTTAAAGAATCAAGGATGTCTGAGTACCTGAAAACTAAAGTTACTGAACCAGAAGTAAAGAAGACACTACCACTTCCTTTCCCTTAGAAGCACGTGAAAGAGAATGAGGATGCAATGTTTAAAAAGTTCTGTGACATGTTTAGAGGACTTCACATTAACTTACCCTTGTTAGATATTTTGCAGAGTATCCCCAGGTATGCAAGGTACTAGAGGGATGTGGTGTCTAATAAGGTAAAATTACAGAATGTGGGGGCGATAACACTCACTGAAGAGTATAGCATGGTAATGAAATAGAAAATCTCCAAGAAATTGAGAGATCTGAGAAAGTTTACCCTCCCTATCCAAATTGGGAGAAAAGTGGTCCACACACTGAGTGACTTAGGGACTAGAATAAATTTATGCCCCTATCTCTGTTTGAAAAATTGAGCTTAGGAAAGGATAAAGAGACCACCTTGGTTCTACAACTGGCAGATGGGTCATTTACATATTCAGAAGTTATAATTGAGGATGTCCTCACAAAGGTTGGTAAATTCATTATTCCTACTGACTTTATTGTTCTTGATTTTGAGGTACACGAATAGGTACCAATATTCTTAGGGCATTCATTCTTAGCAACTATAGGAGCAATGATTGATGTTAGAAAAGGCATGTTTAAAATGAGGGTAGAGGATGAAGAGGTGGTATTTAAGGTATACAAAGAACTCATACTAACGTCCCACTACAAAGATTTGTGTATGATAAATGTGATTGAAGGGGACAAGTGTAGGGTGGTTAATCCACTAAAAACCTCTTCAGACTACCTGATTGAGCAGCCTAAGCTTCTACTGCCTAAGCTTGATTTGATGATAATTGATAAGCCTGAAAAGGCTAGAGCTGAAAATTTTAATGCACATAAGAATTTGTATCCAAGGGGGTGAAGAGAGTAAGAAAATGTCTCCCAAAAGGAAGTAAAAATATGAAGGAATTTGGTTAAGTTGAGTTGGGTCGTATTACAACACTAAATCAGGCACTTCTTGGGAGGCAACCCAAGTTAAGTAAGGTTTTTTTTTCAGTTTTTAGTTTTTATTTCACGTAGTTTTTTGTTTTTATTGAGTCACAGGTTGATGGGAAGTCTGAGTACCAGAAACTTGAGCTAAGGAGAATGGAAAAAACTGAGTGTGAGGTCCCATGGACCTCCTTAATATGTAAAGATGTCACTAGCTAGGCCTAGAGGCCACAGGGAGTATTTTTATCTTTTGCTTTTAAATTCACTTTGGGGACAAAGTAGATTTTTAAGTATGGGGTGGGGAAATTTCTAAATTTTATTTTGGCTTAATTTAAATTTTTTGGTGTTAGATATTCTTGTTGGCGCTATTTTTGATTACATGGTGCAAGTATTTTTTTTTGGTAAAAGCATGTGGAATAAGTGAATTAGTATTTTTGAGACTCCTAGGCTCAAGTTTTTGACTCTTGTACTTGTTGGCTTAAATTTGAATTCATGCTATTATTTGGTTGAGAGTATATGATGATCCTATTGTGTTGAGCATGTGCCATGTGCGTGTGAGATTTTTGTATATTCCTTATTGAATGTGATGTCTAGAACTTGCTCGGTGTGCGTGCAAAGAAAAATAAAGAATGGCATTTAGAAGATAATTTAGGCATTTCTTTGATAGACTTGTTTTTTACCCTCTATTTGTCCTACCCATTGTGCATTATCCTAGTTAACCCTATTGAGACTTAAGCCATTTATTTGATAGCTTCATATGTAGCCTAATCCCCTTCTTTGATAGACCTTAATTTGATCCAAAAGCTCCTATGTGCTTTAATTGAAAAAAAATTGAGAAATGAGTTTGAGAAATTGAAGAAGAAAAAGGAGAAATTGATGCCCCAAGGTAATAGTTAATGGTGTTTATATTACATGTGTGGTGGTTAGAAGTGATATAAATGGTGTTAGAAATATTTCCATGATTGTATAAATAGAAAAAAAATAAATCTTGAGGTAATAAGCAATACGCCCACCATGTGTTTGTGAAAATGCTTAAAAGAGATGGGGCAAAAATAAAAGAATGGGGTAGACAAAAATGGTATTATTTTGTTGTTGGAGATTGGTATTAAATGTATAATGTAGTGTATTAAAGAGCTTAGATAGGTTAGTCACTTTTCCTAAATTGTTCCTACCCATCCCTTTAGCCTACATTACAACCTGAAAAAGACATATTTGATCCTAAATTCATTATTCTAATATTAGTGGAGCATTATACTAAGGGAAAGCTTATGGTTCATTGTGTGTAACTTGTGAATTCTTTTTTAGAGTGAGCGCAACTTGATTTGTGTACCCATTGTGTTCTAAATTTGCATTATTATGAGTAATTATGGGTAACTCTCTTGTTGTGAGGGCACATGTTTGATGAATGTAGGTGATTTGTATGATGTCTTATATTGAGAAATATGCATGATTTTTTAAATTGTGGAGTCCATTCTTAAGGCTAAGATATTTTGAAGTAGGATTCTTGAGCTTTCAATTGTGTATAACATGCTTAGTGTTGTAAACTTGCTTTCCGTGTAGTCATTGTAGTGCTAGCTTGAATTTCTTGCTCGTAGTAGAAGTGTGGATTTTTTCCATCTCATGCTGTTTATAGTTAATAGTTGTTCGAGGACAAATAAGGCTTTAAGTGTGGGGTGGTGATGTGTTGGTTTTGAAATCGAGAGGCCTTCATGCGGAAGCTATTAGTTGCAAACTATCGTAGTGATAATTCAGATGACAAAGAAAAATATACTAAAAAGTATTAAATTATTATATGTTTTGGCCAATCGGCCTACATATTATAAAACCTAATATAAAAAAGCATTAAACCTATTGGGAGAAATATCCCCCTAAACAAAGACTCTTTAAAGACTACGTTGTGGATGCTATTGCGTTATGGTATGAGAAGGGGGTCTTTTATTTATAGATGTCCAAAACGTTTCCTCCAAGAAAGAGGTTAGCCAAATATGGAAAAGAATTATATTTTTTCTTTCATGAAAAATAAATGTAATTATGGTAACTTTTATTTTCCTTCTAAGAAAAAGTAAAACTTAAATATCGTAAGAAAATCAGGGCAAAAACCCTAACATGATGTTGGTTGTATTTATGCATCGTTACTATTCTAGCCTTTTTAGCCTTGTTTTGAGGATGATTCTTATTCTATATGTGTTTATAATGATATAAATGAGCATTTATGTGTCCAAGTATGTGTTTACAATGTTTAATGGTGTTTTCACATGAGTTTTGATTCAAATTGATCATTTAGAAGTCATCCAAGAAAACTAATGTTACTAGCTTGAGCTAGGTGTTTGTCTAGTCTATCGTGTTGGATTCTAACGTGTTTAATGAGTTAATAAGGTTTTTATTATGTATTTATATGTGAAAAAACTTAGTTATAATGTTCAAGGGTCAATTGGATCTAGACAAGAGTCAAAACAATAAGCTTAAGCTCAATGTGAATTTAGCCTATGCTTAGCTCGTGTTTCTAGTTCACCGTCTTGGATGTTGTCTTATTTTGAGCTATAAATTGTTATGTTTAATGCTATAGGATGATTTTTTAATTTATTATTATTATATATGGAGGATATACAAACTTCAAATCAAGTGTAAACAACTAAAAAAGGCTCGAAATGGCTCAACGAAAGCACAATACAAAAATTAATGCAATTTGGACACCTGAAATGTATGGGGAGCGTGTCGATTGTAGAATTGTCCAATGGACGCGTGAAAAACACCAATAGATTCATAAGATTCCCAAATTTGTGAACCACTGGAGCCTGTATTTTTTATGGAGTTTAAGGAGGCGTCGTGACGCTATGAAATTGCGGTGAGATTCTGGAAATTGACAATTGCAGATTGGCTCGACATCGCGACGCGATGGCCATTAAAAGAGGGAAAACAAGTGCCCAGCTGAAGGATAATGATATTGAAATCCATTCCTATTAAATTTATTACTTTTTTACTATAAATATAATGAGTTAAATAAGGTTTTAATCATCTTGGAACCCCTAGATCGCTTGGAACATCATTGGAGGCTACCAAAACTTCTTTTTAGGTTTTTATTTCTTTAATTTAGCTTTATTTATGGTTTTAATCATTCATACAATTATTTGGATGTTAAGTATGACTATGAGTGGCTAAAAACCCTCTTTCTGGTGTTAAAGCCAAGAACATGAGTATTATTATTTTGAATTTAGTTCATTTGATTTGCTTATCATTATTGGTTGTTTGTTGATTCTTGTTATAACTATTTTAAGGACTCGTGATCCTTAGAATACATCAATTGTCTACCTTTTGACTCGGGAGAGGGAATAGGGAGATAGAACAAATAAACAAAGTATGGTTTGTATTTCTTTATGAAATTAGGAATTCAAATTAGTATCTAGAACAGGGAAGTACGTAGAGGTCTTACTTGATTCAAATGTAGGATGATAGCTTAAAGAACTTAAGTGGACCATTACATCCCCTCTCAACGATGTAGTTGTAAGGTTCAACTTAGGTAAAGGATTAGAGGCTGGAAAATCATAATCATGCAATTAAGCCTACGAATCAACAACCAAGATAAACAAGTTAACGAATGAAGTTCAATAACATAGTATGATTGTTCAAAGTGATTTAACCCGGGGTTTTTCTCCTATTGATTATTTCAAGATCTTTACATTATGCATCGCTTACTTTTATCTAGTTATAAATTATAAAATCCCTTTTCAGTTACGTTTGCATTGGGTAAATTGAAATTATGAACTAAAACAGAATTGTTGTTGAATCAAGTCTCCACAGGATCAATACTTGGCTTCTTGAAGGCCACTTTACTACTTTATAAGACCACATACACTTGCGTTTGCGCTTAGGTGTTGTCACTTCTTAAAACTCCCCTCACAAGCATCCGACTAAGAAAACTTTACCTTTTTTTGAGTCAAGTTAGTCAATGGGGCAGCTATCTTTGAGAAACCTTCCACAAACCGCCTATAATATCCAACCAAACCCAAGAAACTCTGAATATCGGTTGGAGTCGTGGTTTAGGCCACCTTTTTACCACAACCACCTTTTTTGGATCCACTATGATCCCCTCACCAGAAATAATTTGAATAAGAAAAGTTACAACGTTTAACCAAAACTCAGACTTGGAGAACTTGGCATACAACTACTACTCCTCTAAGGTTTGCAACACCACATGGAGGTGCTTGGCATGATCCACCTCACTCCTAGAATACACCAAGATGTCATCAATGAACACAATGATAAAAAGATCCAAAAAATTCTTGAAACCCTGTTTGTCAAATCCATAAATGCCTTCTGGGCATTAGTCATATCGAATGACATCACCAGGAACTCGAAGTGCCCATACCGAGTATTAAAAGATGTCTTAGGGATATCCTCCTCCAAAATCTTAAGCTGATGATACCCAGACCAAAGATCTATATTTGAAAAGAATTTTGCACCTTGCAACTGATCAAATAAGTCATCTATCCTTAGGAGAGGATACTTGTTCTTAATTGTTACCTTATTCAACTGCCTCTAGTCAATGCACATTCGAAGGGAACCATCCTTCTTGCGCACGAATTAAACCGGTGCACTCTACAGGGATGCACTACGATGGATGAAACTCTTATCCAGAAGATCCTTAGGTTGCTCCTTGAGTTCCCTTAACTCAGCCAGAGCCATTCTATAAGGATGAATATATATTGGACGAGTGTCTATAACCAAATCAATACCAAACTCAATCTTTCTATCCAGAGAAACACCAGGAAGATCATTCGAAAAAACCTCAGGAAACTCATTCACGACCAGAACTGAATGAAAAGAAGGACCTTCCAATTTAGAATCTTTTAACCAAGCCAGATAATAGAGACACCCTTTAGAGATTAATCTCCGAGCTCTAAGATAAGAAATAAACCTCCTTCTAGGAGCTAGGGAACCACCCTCCCACTCAATAACCGGCTCACTAAGGAACCTAAAAAAAACCCTACGGGTTTGACAATCTAAGAATGTGTAACAAGAGTGTAATGAATCTAGAAAATCATCAAAATACTCCATACCAAGTTTAAATAAATCCACCAAAGTCTTCCTACTACCAACAGATATGAAACATCCCCTATAGACCCTTTTAGAGACCACAGATTCATCGACTGGGGTAGAAAATAAAAAAGGATCCAAAATAACCTCAAAATCAAAACCAAAATACACAGCCACAAATAGGATTACATAAGTGAGAGTGGAACCCAGATCAAGCAAACAATACACGTCATGAGAAAAAAGTTGTAATGTACCAGTAACGACATTAAGTGATGCCTCAAATTCCTGCCGAGTAGCAAGAGCATATAAACTACTCCTACCTACACCAGTACCAGAAGTAGAAATAGATGCAGAAGCAGCACCCTTTGGTGCATGAGTATAAGATGAAGCAACCGGAACCTTACTAGCTCCTGAATCACCCTTACAAACTAGATAATTTCTAAGCATATGGCCTGGTTGATCATAGTTAAAACACCTATCCCTCCCTTCATCATAAAAACCCTTATGCAACCTACTACAGAATTAGCAAGGAGGGAATGATGAGTTCGACTGTGCCCCACTCACCTAAGGTTAGGTACCCTTATGCTCAAAAATTATTGCCACCCTATGGATGACTATCACTCGACTATTTTAGGTAAGGAGCACTAGTTGTAGAGAAGGAACCAGTACTTTCCACTTCTTCTTTGGCCACTTAATACTATTTCGACCACCTTGATGTTGAGCACCACCTTGTTCATATGACCTAAACTTCTTATCCTTTCCACAAACTTTACCTGTTTCTTCTTTTCCTCCTCCACCTGCTGCATATAAGCAATCAGCCAAGAATTATCCATATCCTTGATCAATAATGTAGTTTTGCTTTCAAGGATCAACTCCCGAGACAACCCTGAGGCAAACTTTCTCATCCTGGCCCTTATATTAGACACCATATTCGGTGCATACCTTGATAACTAATGAAACTTTAAGGCATATTCCTTGACCAACATCTTCCCTTGCCTCAAACTATCAAACTCCTCCACTTTTGATTCCCTCAACTTCTGAGGAAAGAAGCGGGCTAAAAAAAGATTGGAAAAAGTTTTCCACAAATATGACTCTTTCATATCACCTCTCATCTTATCCCACTCCTCGTACCATTGGTACGCCACTTATGGCCTCACAGATGAAACACCTGATGCATCCCGCTATACCTAACCAGCAACTAACTGAACAACAATATAAATCAATTGGCAAAATTCTACATTAGTCGCCTCACCCTGAGGAGAACTAGTAACAACTGGTAAAACTTGAGAAATATCATAGACTAGACCCCTACACCGAGTATGGATACCCTGAGTAGTATGTGTCCCTTCAATATTGTCCCCAGTTGGGATAGAGAAGTTACCTTGTATCTCATATCATCAAGGCATGATCTGAAAAGTGAACAAACTAAGATTAGAAAGGAACTTAGACCTTGCAACTTGAAAGTAGAATACCAAGAAAGTAAAACATTCCTAAATTCCTTGTAGCTTCTCAGTAAGACCCCGTAAGATACTAGCTCGATTTAGCTCTCTAGTGCATGTAAAAGGGATCTAAAACTTAGAAAATTTCACCAAGTGTTAAGACTAAGTCATTCCCTAATCCCCTTAAACTTCAATGATTTTATTTTAGACCTTCCTGAGATCGGATCATTGATTTTAAGTTGATTCATAATCGGGGTAGTCAATAGTACATCTCGGGTGAGTTTCAGCATATTCAAACAAGCATAAGAGAATGTTTTGACTTCCAAAATAGCAGTTGCACGCGATAATCCCGTGGTGCTCGCTCCAGTCCAGTGCAGGGGGAGCCCACAATAGAGCTCGTAGTACCTGCTCAGTTAGGTGCTAGGAGATCCTGTGATAGAGCCTGTGGCACTTGTTCTATCGCGCCCCATGTTTTTCTAGCTTTTGATTCTATTTTTTTAAAGGGAAATTGGGTCTTTTCCCACCCAAATTCACCCATAACACAAAATTAAAGCCCCCAAGGAGAAATATTTTCCAAATAACTCAAAATTTCTCTCCAAGAAACTAATCCTCTCTAAAGAACAAACCTTAGATTGCTCAAAGTTCAAGCTCAAATTTTAAGAAAACAACCAAGAACTTTTTCTAATTCATCAACTAAGGTATGTAGGGTTATGAAAAAGGGCTTTCTTTAACCCTTGTGCCCAAATTACATGATTTTAAGATCTTATTTAATTGTTTTGAAGTTAGGTTCATACACAAGTTTCTATATTCTTGAAGCATGTGATTATCATAAAAATTATAGCTTTTAGTATATCAATAAGTGCTTATGTTATGTTTTTAACCTACAAGGTTTATGTTATAAATGAGATGGCACTATCTTGATTTGTTATTGTTGAAGTATTTCAAGAATCATAATTAGCATAAAGTTTTGTTATGAATTGACATGAGTTAAAGCATGGGTTTTAAGCCCTAAGTTTTAGTATTGAGATTTCTCAAAGATTATGCTTGTAAGCATTCTATGATAAGCTTATATTTAGATTTAAAGCAAAAATTAATCTTTGATCCTCAAATAAGATATGAAATCCACAATTGTTATTTTGAACATAGCTTACAGTAAAAGAAAGCATAACTGGTTTTCATTATAAATCCTATGCTAGTTTTAAGGTGAATTTCCTACAGTATGAGCACTAAGTAATAAGGGAGTAGTATTTATCACCGAGTTAGGTATGCGTCTAATGTCACATACCCCAGAACTATTGCCAATGTAGGTTCAGCTTATTCCCAATATAGATGAAGTTATAGGTGATCATATTTGATTAGGTCCTATTCCAATGGCAAGGGTAATGATGCCTCTCCTCAATGTGAGCTTTTCCCTACGTGTGTAAGACATTGGAATCCATGATAGCTCATAGAGTTTATGTCAGTTACAAGAACCTCCTAAGATATAATAAAAGAAAAACTTTTAAAACTAAGTGTTATGGCTCACAAAGTTTATCATTATGCTTTACTACTCATGATTATGATTTTTCAACTTTGTTTTATTCAAGCTCAAGGTAAGTCATTTACACTTAGATGCATTATTTGTAAGTTTATATGAACATCGAGTTATTGTTTTTACTTATGTATTCACCCCCACATGCTCAGTACATTTCAAAAATACTGATCCACATATACATCTATGTGCTATATTATCTCATAATATAGGTTCTGGTGCTCAGTTCCAGTAGCGCAATTGATTTTGAGCATCTTCACATACACCCCAGCTCTTGGTGAGCCCTCATAGTTTGAGGACTCATTCTATTGGATTTTTTATTATCAAAGAACTCTAGTTATTTGATTTCAATTTGAGTGGGTCAGTTGGGGTTAGAAGTAGAGGCTTGTCCGGCTATTTTCTATTTTGGATTCAAAGTGTTAGGTTTTAAGATTTTGAGTTAAGACTTTTAGTTATTACATTAATTTAATATTTTAAGATTTTATATGACAGCTTACCTTTATTATGGGTTCCAAAATTGCTAGAAGGCTAAAAGGATTAGCTTGGGACTACTTGTAGTCTAGAGCACCGTGTGACATCTAGGGGGTGTTTTTAGAGCATTACAAACTTGGTATCAAAGACAGGTTTTAAGAGTCCTAGGGATTCATACAAGCCGCGTTACGTAATTTCTTGGTCATGGGTGTGAAGACCACCATATTTATAAGCAAGAGGCTATGGAATAAGTTAAGAATCATCTTTTTCTTTCATGATATCGTGCTTATAGTTATCTCTATTTTCTTTAACTCGTGCTTTTACATAACAGAATATGCCTCCTCACCGAACGAATGCATGTAGAAATGGTGACCAACCACCAATGCATGCCAACCCTCTAAATGAGAATGTATCTCATACTAAATTTTAGGCTGCCTTTTAGGCGTTGGCCTAAGCTGTGACTGAAAATCTTTAGGAAAATCATTATGATGCAGTCCCACTTTAGAAAAATGGTGATTTAGCTGCAGCCAGAATTACTTCATGAGAATTAATCCACTTGAGTTTTTCAGGTCCAAAATTAGTAAGTACCTACAACTCTACATTGATGCAGTGAGAAATATCACTCAAGTTATGTATGTTACTAAGGAAGAGAGTGTAGAATTGCCATCTTATAGGTTGAAAGGTGTTGCTTATGATTGGGTTGTTATGTGGAAGGATGGTAGGGGTAAGAATATAGCTCCTATAAGTTGGCAAGTATTTTAAGATGCATTTCTAAACAGGTTCTTTTTGCGTGAGATAAGAGATGCTAAGATTAAGAAATTCTTGAACCTGAGGTAGGGCTCGATGATAGTGAAGGAGTACTGCCTTAAGTTTACCAGTTGTCTAAGTATGCTCCTGAGTTGATAGCTGACCTTACATCTAGTATGAGTAATTTTGTTACTGGAGTGTCTAATTTAGTGGTCAAGGAGTATAGGATTTTCATGCTTATTAGGGATATGAATATTCCTAGGTTAATGACTTATTCTCAGCAGATTAAGGTAGAAAGGATGAAGAAAAGAGAGAAAAGGAATAATAAGGCTGGGACTGGTCAGTTTGAGTATGTTCAGCCAAGGTTTGGAGAGGGAAATTATTCACAGTTTCAGGTATGCCTGTGCCATCTTCATCTAGTGCCCCTGCACCCAAAACTAAGCAGAAGTAGTGGTGCAAAACTTCTATGTCTAGGTCTCAAAATAGTGTGATTGAAAGACCCATTTATCCAATATGTGCAAAGTACGACAAGAACCATCTCAGTGAGTGTTTGATGGGAAGAAAGGGTTGTTATGGATATGGAAAGTTGGGTCATGGGATCAAAGAGTGTTCATATGCTAAATAGGGAAGCAGGTATGTCCATCCCTAAACTCAGGCTATTAGTACACCGGCTCCTCTAGGTCACCCAATTCCTCCTCACGGTACATCATCTAGTACCGATGGCGGTCAGTGCCAAAATCGATTCTATGCTGTACCATCCCTCTAGGAGTAGGAGATTTCACCAAATATTATTACTGGTATGCTTTGTATCTTCCATTTTGATCTTTATGTATTGTTAAACCTTATATCACATCTCTCTTATATGACTCCTTTGATTATGATAAGTTTTAGGATAGATTATGAAAATCTCTCTAAGCCCTTCTTAGTTTCCACCCTAGTGGGTGAGTCTATTATTTTCAGACGAGTCTATAAGAAGTGTCCTATTACTGTCCTTTATAAGATCATACTAGCAGCCCTAATAGAGCTAGAAATGGTAGACTTCAATATTATTCTAGGCATGGATTGGCTCCATTCATGCTATGCATTGGTAAAGTTTTAGTTTCCTGATGATGCAGTTTTTGAGTGGGGAGGTAGTTTTGAATCTCCCAAGAGTTATTTCATATGTTATCTTAAGTCTTGAAATTTGATATCAAAAGGGTTCATTTATCATTCAGTTCGAGTCAAGGATGCTAAGTCTAAAGCTCCAATAGTTCAATCAGTCCGTGTAGTCAATGAGTTTCTCGAGCTTTTTCCCAAAGATATGCCAAGGGTACCTCCCGATAGAGAAATAAAATTCAGCATTGATCTTCTTCCTTATACTCATACCATCTCTATCCCTCCATATCATATGGCTCCAACCGAGCTTAAATAATTAAAAGAGCAGTATAAAGACCTCTTAGATAAAGTTTTCATAAGGCCCAGTGTATTTCTATGGGATGCTCTAGTCTTATTTGTGCGTAAGAAAAATGGATCTCTCCAAATGTACATCGACTACCGACTAAGAAAAAATATACTCTTCCTAGGATTGATGACTTATTCGACCAGCTTCAGGGTGTAAGTTATTTCTCTAAGATAGACATCTAATCCAGCTATCATAAACTTAAAGTAAAGGAATGTTATATCCCAAAGACAACTTTCAGAACCCGTTATGGTCACTTTGAATTCCTAGTTATGTCCTTCGTGTTAACAAATGCCCCAATAACTTTTATGGACTTAATGAATAGAGTTTTCAAGTAGTACTTTGATATGTTCATCATAGTCTTCATCGATGATATTCTTGTCTATTCCTGTAGTGAGAATGACCATGTAAACCATATCAAAATTATATTGCAAACTCTTAGAGATGATCAGTTATTCGCCAAGAGTATGGTGCTTAGCCATGTTGTTTTGGATAAGATTAGTATCTATCCTTGTCCATGTTATTTTTGGTGATGGCATTAGAGTTAATCCTCAAAAGATCGAAGCAGTGAGAAACTGGCCTAGACCTATGTCTCTATAAGACATGAGGAGTTTCTTGGGTTTGGATAGCTATTATCGATAGTTTATTGAAGGGTTTTTATCTATTGCATCCCCCATGTCTATATTAACTCAAAATAAAGTTAAGTTTTAGTGGTTAGATTCCTGTGAGAAGAGTTTTCAGGAGTTGGAGACTCAACTCACTTTAGCCCCAGTTTTGGTGCTACCTGATTGTATAGATGGATTTGTTGTTTACTGTGATGCTTCTAGAGTTGGTCTGGGTTCTGTATTGATGCAAAGAGGTAAGATCATAGCCTATGCCTCTAGACAACTTAAACCTCATGAAAATAACTATCCTACCCGTGACCTGGAATTAGCAGCTATTGTATTTTCCTTGAAAATTTAGAGGTATTATCTTTATGGGGTGCATGTTTATGTATTCACGGACCACAAAATCTTGTAGATGTGGTCTCACAAAAAGATTTAAATCTTTGTCAGAGATGGTGGTTAGAGTTGCTAAAATATTATGATATGAGTGTTTTATATCATCCGGGCAAGGCCAACGTAGTGGTAGACACCCTTAGAAGATTGTCTATGGGTAGTGTTGCTAATGTTGATAGTGATAAAAAGAAGTTAGTTTAGGAGGTTCATCAGTTAGCTAGACTAGATGTTCGGTTGGTTGATTCAGCTGTAGGTAGTGTATGGATTTAGAATAGTTTGGAGTCTTTTTTGGTTTCCGAAGTAAAGGAGAAACAAGATAGAGATTCTAGTTTGTCTAAGTTGAAGGAGTCAGTCAAAGATCAAAAATTAAAGGTTTTCTCCCAAGGGGGAGATGGTGTATTGTGATACCAAGGTAGACTGTGTGTGTTATGTGTTGATGGTTTGAGATAGCACACTTTGGTGGAAGCGCATGGTGCGTGTTAGTCTATTCACCCAGAGAGCTACTAAGATGTATTGTAATTTGCGGGACATCTATAGGTAGAGGGACATGAAAAGGGATATTGCTGAGTTCATAGCCAAGTGTGCTAATTGTCAATAGGTTAAGGTTGAGCACTAAAAGGCTAGTATCACCTTACAGGAGTTTAGTATTCCCACTTGGAAGTGGGAAGAGGTGAACATGGACTTTGTGAAAAGGTTACCACATTCGCGTCGTTAGCATGATTCAATTTGGGTTATCATTGATAGAATGACCAAGTCCAGCCATTTATTTTCCAGTTCATACTTTCTATTCAGCCAAAGATTATGCTAAGCTTTATATTAGGGAGTTGGTCAGATTGCATAGAGTTCTTTTGTCCATCTTTTTAGATAGGGGTACTTAATTTACCTCTCACTTTTGGAAAGCCTTACAGAAGGGTGTTGGTACCCAAGTTCATCTTAGTAATGCTTTTCATCCTCAAACAGATGGTCAGGCAGAGAGGACCATTCAAACCCTAGAGGACATGTTAAGATCATGTGTTATTGACTTCAAGGGAAGTTGGGATGATCACTTGTTGTTGATCAAGTTCGCCTACAACAACAATTATCATTCCAATATTCAGATGGCTCTATTTGAGACTCTTTATAGGAGAAGGTGTAGATCACCTATTGGTTGGTTTGATGTGGGTGAGGCTGCTTTGATAGGGCCAAATCATTATTTTCCCCATAACTCAAAATTTCTCTCCAACAAACTAATCCTCTCTCAAGAACAAACCCTAGCTTCCTCAAAATTCAAGCTTAAATTTCAAGAAAACAACCAAGACTTTCGCTAATTCATCAACTAAGGTATGTGGGGTTATGAACAAGGGATTTCTTTCACCCTGGTGCCCAAATTGCATGATTTTATGATTTTATTTAATTCTTTTGAAGTATGGTTCATACCCAAGTTTCTATATTCTTAAAGCATGTGATTATCATGAAAATTATAGCTTTTAGTATATCAAGAAGTACTTATGTTATGTTTTTAACTTATAAGGTTTATGTTATGAATGAGATGACACTATCTTGATTTGTTATTGTTGAAGTATTTCAAGAAGCATATTTAGCATGAGTTTTGTTATGAATTGACATGATTTTAAAGAATGGGTTTTAAGACCAAAGTTTGAGTATTGAAATTTCTAGAAGAATATGCTTGTAAGCATTCTATAATAAGCTTATATTCAGATTTAAAGCAAGAATTGATCTTTGATCATCAGATAAGATATGAAATCCATAATTGTTATTTTGAATATAGCTTACAGTAAAGAGAAGTATAACTAGTTTTCATTACAAACCCTTATGCTAGTTTTAAGGTAGATTTCCTATAGTATGAGCACTAAGTAATAAGGGAGTAGTATTTAGCACCAAGTTATGTATGCGTCTAATGTCACATGCCCCAGAACTATGAGCCAACGTAGGTTCAGCTTATTCTCAATATGGATGAAGTTATAGATAGTGATCACTTTAGATTAGGTCCTATTCCGATGGCAAGGGTAGGATAGCTCTCCCTAACCTAAGTTTTTCCCTACGTCGTTAAGATGTTGGAATCTATGGTAGCTCACATGGTTTATGTCCGTTAGAAGAACCTCCCTAAGATAGAATAAAAGAAAAGATTTTAGAACTAAGTGTTGTGGTTCAAAAAGTTTATTATTATGCTTTACTACTCATGATTATGATTTTACAGCTTTCTTTTAGTCAAGCTCAAGGTGAGTCATTTACACTTATCATGCATTCTTTGCAAGTTTATATGAACATCGAGTTATTATTTTTACTTATGCATTCACCCCCCACATACTCAGTACATTCCAAAAGTACTGATCCACATATACGTCTATGTTCTACATTATCTCATAATTTAGGTTCTAGTGCTCGGTTCCAGCAATGTGATTGATTTCGAGCATATCCACCAGCATCCCATCTCTTGGTGAGTCCTCAAAGTTCAAGACCCATTCTATCAGATTTTTTACTATTGAAGTACTCTAGTTATTTGATTTCACTTTGAGTGGGGTCAGTTGGGGCTTGTCCCAGTGGCTCTCTAGTTAGAAGTAGAGACTTTTTTGACTGTTTTCTATTTTGGATTCAAAGTTTTTGGTTTTAATATTTTGAGTTAAGACTTTTAGTTATTATAATGATTCAGTATTTCAATATTTTATATGACAGTTTACCTTTATTATGGGTTCCAAAATTGTTAGAAGGCTAAAAGGGTTATCTTGGGACTACTATAGTCTTGAGCACCGTGTGATGTCTAGGGGGAATTTTCGGGTTGTTACACTCTCATTTATTAGTGTAGAGTGCTACACACCTCTAAAAGAGATTCTACTTGACACGTCTTTATGGACTCCCAATTAACAATGAACCTAAATCTTTGATACCCCTTGACCTAACCTGACCTGGGGCCTTGTCGTAATGGGCATCTCAAGTCCAACCAGGACCGAATACCACCTCTGATACCCAACCAAACCATACAAAACATACCTTGAGTTGTATGAATTCCAAACATATAATAAGATAACATATTTTATTCAATTTCCAGACTCTGGAATAGGTCTAAGACTGTGACCAACCCAAACAAGTCCAACCGTCCAAACCCATACCAATAACAAATTACCAAACCAAACCATAGGACAATAACCAAAATAATAACCAAGTTCCTATCCATAACATAATATAAAAGGATGGAACAACCAATAATACAGTCAAAAGGTATCAGCCCAAATACCAATGCCAATACTAAGGCTGACACCAATACCTACCCCGCTCATTCCAGCCCATAGTAATTCCACAAAATTCTCTAACCAAAAGAAAAGTAATATCCAGTTGGGACATGCCCCCAACCATAGCCAAAACCAATATTCATAAAATATCCAAAGTATCTAAAGACAACCATGATATGACATGGAGCCTTCCGGAATATGGAAGTTCACTACTTCAATCTAATCGAGTTGATCCCGAGATCCAATTACTATGTAGGAGGAGTAGAATGGTTGGTTCCTGCATCGCATGGGGATACAGCTGCTCAAGGATGGTTCAGTAAGTGAAGTCTAGGAAGTCCTCAAGATAAAGATAAAATAATATCATCCAGTAAAACCAAGAAAACCAACTATATGCACACAACCATACATACATATATATATAACCATTCCATGAAAGGGAACCGGATTTAGCATATCTTTAAAATCATTAACCTGGGTATGTATAGCTTAACCGTCCTAGAACTACCCATGGGCTATTGGGTCCAGTGTAACCCCCTGAATGGGCCCTAATGCATGTAGCCACATGAATCGAAGATACCATAAGAGTAGGGAATTCCCGAGTACCCTTTGCTCTCCATGATACATATGTACAGTGTACTTAGAGAATTCCCATGTACCTCACAGTATTATATATGGTAGCTATGACCGACCCGTCATGTCGGAAAATATGAGTTTCCAGTGTTCATCTATTAGACTCGCACTTTCACCACTAGATATCACATTTAGCCATTGTTTCCCAATTAAAACCATTTCCATCAAACCAAACCGTTATTCCATTATTGTTAACCAAGGCTATGAGTAGTGGTATCATCATACCAACTATATCTTGCAAACAATGTCCTAATCCAACTTTTTTATGTAAAGGGTTTCCCATGTATCCATAGATCAGATTATCAAGTTAACTTGGGGGAATCCCGTGTACCCCACAAGTGTTACATTATTAAGTTTGCTTGGGGGAATCCCATGTACCCCACAAGGAAGTTTAATTAACCATATCCATAACTACCAACCCTTACCATTTAACCATTCCAAGTCATTTAAACTATTTATACCATTTAGGGTTCCATTAACAAACCATATGATGTAATAGTTCCATTAAAAATTCAATAGTTTAGTAAAAGCATTATCATAGGCATTTTATCAAACATGATGGGGGCATAGTATTTTCAAAGCCAATTCCAATTACCAATTAACTATTTGTATGCAGCCAATTGTCCAAACCACCATTATAGCATGTAAAAAACATAATCAAAATATGGGAAAACCAAAACCAAGCATTTAATACCAAGAACCCCAACATATATTTAAAAACCCAAAACTATACAAAAATTATTCCATGAAACATTGTATAAATCATGCCTTTAGTTGGAACTAACAATGAGGGAGAAGTATATTGCCTTAGATTACGAAAATGATGGAGAGAAATCACCTAAACCAGCCCTAAATTTCTCCTCTAGATGAAACCCTAGGCTTCCTTTACCCAAGAGCCTTAGAGAGAATTAGAGAGTGTTTCTAAGTGTTTAAGATTATAATAATAGGTTAAATAATGTCCCCAGTGTGATATAAGTCATGGGGTCATAATAGGTTAAGTGGGGAAATGTCCAAATTACCTCCAACTTAATTGTATAAAATCTCTGCAGGTGGGTACAACTCCACCATGCCATTCGTACCCTTCAATACTAGTGGTACCCATAACTCATACCCTAGACCTCCCTTAGATCCCCATGTTGGTCAATATACGACCATGCAAGACAAACTATATCCAAGGATATGACTACTACCCTTAACCCATACCAATAACAGAACTAAGAGGAGTTGACACTCCAACATACGAGTTGGACAATATGAATTGTACCCTATCTCACAACCCATGGTGAGACACTCGTACTCAGATCTAAGTTACTCTACTAAGTCTCAGATTAAGTAAAGGAAAACCTAACTATATGATCCGTCAACCACCATATGACTCGTACCAATCTAAGTCATACCTATTCCAGAAACCAATTCAACCCACCAACCATCATAGGTTAGTGTACATCAAATCCTTACCAACTATACCCCAGCATACGACCTGTACCCCCTAGTCATATCTTTTCTAGAAATCAGAAATCCAGGAAATTTTCTAAGGGTCCCAACCTAGGGTGCTGCACCTTTACTTTAGAAAATTCGCTAAATATACCCTTCGTCATACTTTGGGGTCATATTTTTCCATATTATAATAGTTTAGGGCCAAATGTACTCCTTTACTTTGAAAAATTGGCTAAATATATCCTTCACCATACTTTGGGGGCAAATTTACCCTCAATGTCATATTTTGGGTCATATTTACCCTCGTTTTTTATTACTTTTTACATGTACCCTTCCTTTAATAAAAAATTCCAAATCAATGTTAAATGTGTTATTTTAAAAAAAATAAAACACATTCTAATTTAACCCACATGACCCGATTTGAGCCACAAAAAGACAAATAAAATATCCCTCCTCCGTTCTGCTGGTCACATTTTTTAATGAGATTAAGCCACTGGATATTTATCAGTGCATGATTCATGAAAAATGAATCTGCATCAGTACAAATACAAATAAATATACCCATCCCTCACTTAATGGATTCGTGCCAATACAGATCTCATGAATGACACGTGATGGTCAAATACAACATATTAGGCCCACTAAAAATTTCTCTAGATAATTGAGTTAAGAGGTCTCCCTATGTGTTAGTTGTGTCATCTTTTTGTTCTTATATCTTTATATACAATTTGAATCTACACAAATTTTTCACCATGTCATTTGCCCAGAAAACTTACCACTAATTCTAGAGTTTATATGCACATAGAATTGCACACCAAATTTTAAAATTTGAGCATAACTGAACAGGAGAAAATTTTGTATAAAAATTTTCTCTAGTTTCATGCTTTTGCGTTATCTCATTCCATTTCACTTTTTGTTCATTTTTAAACAACCTACCAATGATGTATGTTGAAAAAGAAGTATATTTATTTGTTGAAAAAATTCGACCAATAAAACTGAAGAAGGGTATATTTGTTTGGGTATTTTTTGTAGGTCAGAATTGGGCGGAGTAGATTAGAGAATTTTAAAACAAATAAAATAAATAGGTCATTTAATGTTGATTTAAGTTTTTTTGATAAAGGAAGAGTACATGTGAAAAAATTCTTGACAACGAGGGTAAATGTGTTCCTAAGGGTAAATTTAATCTCAAAATATAATGAAGGGTATATTTAGCCAATTTCTTAGTTAAGAGGTAAAATTGATCCCAAATTATGAGAACGAGGGTAAATTTGGCCTCAGAATATGACGAAGGGTACATTTAGCCAATTTTTCAAGGTAAAGGAATACATTAAACCCTTTTCCCTTTTAAATATGATATTTAGATAATAAATAAAAAGTATATCTAAATGCACTAAATATGTTAAAAAAAAAGTAATAAAAATATAATATTTTCTTTGGGCTATTACTCTTTATTAGTTTGTGCGTCCATTAATCAAGAAAATTGAACAAAAGGAGTCTTTTAAGTCTCCTTTTAAGTTATTGTGACATTGACCAAAGGAAAGAGTCAAAATCTTTTTAAAAAAATTAATTAACATAATTGGGACTAAATTAACATTTTCATAACTTATAATCTTTTTCAAAATACAAATCAACCCTCAACTCTATTTTTGTTACACAATTAAATTAAAGGGACCAATAATTTCCATCATTTACATCAGACAACCTCGATCAGTTTTAAAAAAAAAGTTTTCTTTTCGCTTTTCTCAACAACTCAGTTTCTTTCAATTGATTTCCTCAAACCCTTCAAACAAATCGATTTTGTTCCCATTTTCGACCACACCAATTGTCATTTTTGACTTTCAGCTTCCTTGTAGCTGTTATTTTTTCTCTCTTTATAGATAAGAGTTTGATATTTGTTGTTTTTCTGAAAAATTATGTCTTTTTAGTTAATGAAGAAAAAAAAGAATTTTAGTTGTATTATCTTCAAGTATGGGTTAATAATTTTGAGTTTTGATGCAAAAGAAAATAAAAACAACCTGAGAAAACCTTAATTAATGATAGTTGTTCTCATAATATGGTGGTTGATGTAAATGGGGTTTCTTTTTTGAGTGAAATATGATTTTTATTGTTGTTGTTGTTGTTCTTTAATATTGCTGTAAAAATAGCACAAATTTGAACTTTGACCTTTTTTGGAGATAACTGTTGTGACTATTTTATCTTATTATTTGTGTAGTTGTATTGAATCACTTTATATTTTTTGGTGTTGTTGGTGAATATTGGTGTTGTTTTTGTTCTAGGTACATTTGTTTTGTTGTTTTTATTTGTGTTATTGATGGAATTATTGGTATTGTTGGTATTGGTGTTGGTGGTGTTGGTGTATTGGCAAAAACAAAAACATTGGTGTTGTTCATGTTTATTCATGGAAATATAGCAGCTTGGTGTTGTTAGTGGTGGTGTTCTTGTTTTTGTTGATATATAAAGTTGCCCAACAAATTTGTAATATGTTGGAAACAACTACATATCTATTGGTTAACTAGCTTGATTTGTTCCAACAGGTAACTCATCTGTTGCAATAGATGAGTCACCTGTTGGAAGAAATCAAAATAGATTGTAACACCCCGTACTTTTGCTTAGCTTAAATTCATCCTAAAAATGTCAAAGACTTACTTTAGAGATGAATACACTTTTATACATGTGTAATTTTAAATATTTTGAATTTTCATTGGGTAGAAAATTCAATTAGCTTTCCAACAATATAAAATTCGTCGAAATTCGATAACCGGGTAAGAAGTTATGGCGATTTTAGTTGTTAGACCCCGTCATTTTAGTCATCAGTGCATCGCGAAGCCAGTATAAATAGAAATTTTCAGTTTCCAGTGACACTCCACGATCATGGAGCATCACGGAATAGGCCAATTTCCCATTTGGCAATTTTTAGTGGGCCTCCATGATATTGGCACGTCGTGGAGATGGTCAAATTGACATTTCAAAGGCTTGCCGCGATAGCCCCGCGTCACGGTTTTTGTCCAGGTCCCAATTGTCCCTTTTCCAGTGGCTTGGAACGATAGTGGTGCATCGCGCCAAGGCCAAAAATTGGGATGGTCAGTTTTTAGCTTACATTTTTAAATTCATTCAGGGGTATTTGGGTCTTTTTCCACGTCCCTAATTAACCTAAAACACTAGATTTAACCCCTAAACACCCTAACTAGTCATTATTATTTCAATTTCTCTCACAATCAAAGATCCCCTTTTCAAGAACAAGAACCCTAGCTCTCAAATTCAAGGTCAATCCACAAGAGCTCACCCAAAACTTTAAGAAATTCATTATCCCAGGCATGTTAGATGTTCATCTATGGGTTCATTTTACCCACGGAGTCCAAGAATCTCTTTTTAAACCTACAAGATATCATAATCATGATTTCCATATTTGATTTAGATTGAATTCATGTTCATGATATTAGTTGGGTTCCAATCCGTGATTTAAATGCAAGTTTCATGAAATTAAATAACATGTGTGATGAATATGTGATTATCTTGATAAACCCTTGAACGTACAAAGTGATTAATGCATCTATGATGTTAATTTGATTTACAATCCATGATTATGATAAGATTCATGAAAAATAGATAGTATTTAGGGGAAATTATATCAATTACATGTTAAACCCTTGAATTTGCAATTAAGTATTGTATTCATGATGTTTATGTGATGACCATTATCATGTGAAATACTCATGCTCCCCAAGTATTTGCTAAAATGCCTATGTGAAGTAGATAGAGGAATCATGAGATATTATTATGAGATCTTAATCATGTACAAGCTTATGCCCTACAAGTGTTTGATGAAATGTCTCTATAAATGAATTATGACCAAGTGAACATTGTTATGTTATTCAAGATTATGCTTTGCTTTACTTTTCATGCTATTGAGTCCTAGGGGTATTTAATACCTGATAATTTAGCTATTTACCTAGAGCCAGTGTCAGTTATAGAAAAGTATCAGTCATGTCATGATCAGTAGTACTCTCAGTCAGTTACAGAACTCAGTAAGAATCAGTCAGTTACAGAACTCAAGAAAACTCAGTAAACTCAATCTTAGTCAAGTCTTGTTCAGTATACTCAGTTCAGTGTCTTTCAGTTGGTAGTAGGATTTAGCACCGAGCGAGTGCAGGGATGACGGCTTTCCCATTAGATAGAAAAAGTCATTAGTAGCAGTCCCTGTACTCCAAAATTTCATAGCCAGCGCAGGATGAGGAGTCACCCATCAGACTAGGCTTGACTACCTCCCAAGGGTCACTCTCAGATTAGGCTTAGCTCTGCCCAGGTGTCACCCATCAGTTACGCTTGGCATCCTGTTTTTCTAGTGTTAGTATCCATGGCACGGTATTATCACCCTTCCAGCTGGGGTTATAGGTTGGACCCCAATTAGTTCAAAGAGGGTCATGTCAGTTAGATGATACCTCCCATAGTTTTAGTTTTAGTTTTGGTCTTCAGTAGGGAACTCAGTTCAGTTCTACCGAATCACGATTGCTAGACATAGTTAATTCAGAACCAGTAATTGAGTTATCAGTAACTTAGATATCAATTACTCAGTTATTAAAATTCAGTACTTAGCTTCAGAAAAGCTGCTCAACTACAGTATGTATATAAATGCACGGTATTGCATACTTAGTATTTACCGTAGTTCAGATTATCCATGTTCTCTCATGTTCAGTTATTCTATATTATTTAGTCAGTTATTATTTATGCATATGAACCCTTGTATTCAAACTTACCTCATCCAGCATACCAGTATATTCCCACGTACTTACATATACTTTCCTACGCTATGATGTTTCATATCATAGGTTCGGACGCTCAGGTTCCTTACTATGCATAGTAGATTCAGATCATCCAGTAGCCATAGATTTAGTAGTGAGTCCTCATCATTCGAGGATATTCTATTATTGCATATTTTTAGTAGATGTAGTAGTTCATTAGATGGAGTTAGTTGGGGGATTGTCCCATCAACTTCACTTTCAGATAGATTCAGTTAGAGGCTTTTCAGACTAGATTTTCAGATAGTATTCAATTTTACAGATGTTATATTTTATCAGTATTTTAGATATTTTGAACCTTATGGCATTTCAGCCCATTCTCTGCATTAATTACAGTATTATTATTCAGTGCTCACAGCAAATATCATTCATGGGTTAGCTTGTGGTCCTTCGGGGTCGTAAGTACCATGTGACGACTAGGGGGTAGTCCTAGGTGGTTACATAGGTCCTGCTATTATTTTTATTTCTTTTAATAGATGACTCATTTTTTGCAACAGATTGGTCATATGTTTAAGAAATCAAGTCAGGTTTTCCAATAGATCACCCACCTATTGCAATAGATGGTTCATTTTTTGCTACTAGTTTGATTTCTTCCAATAAATGACCTATCTGTTGCAAGAAATCAAAATAGGTCATCCAATAAATGAATCGCCTGTTGCAACGATGGATAATCTACTAGGAAGAAATTAAACCAGTAGAAAGACTATTTTGATTTCTTCCAAAAAATGACCCATCCATTGCAATAAATGAGTAATCTGTTGCAATAGATGGGTCATCTGTTCAAAATATTTTTGTAATGTGTTGTATTATTAATTTTTCTATTAACTTTTTTATATGATACACAAATCAATTGTATTCTTCTATGTTTTTCTCTTGTTATAGATAAAAATGGCTCTAAAAAAAGAAAGTGGATCAACTTCAGACAAAATAACCAAAAAGGCCAAATTACAAACACTATTAGAATAGCTGGTTGAACTAGGTCTTTCACAAACAAATAAAGTATTAACATTTGTAGAGAATGAAGATATGAAAAGAGATTAGAATAGTGCATAATCTATTAAAGAAGATATAGTTGTAAGATCTGGTAATGATGTAGAAAAAGATGTTGGGGGAGATAAAGAAAAGGTTGTAGAGGGGAAATGTGACAGTAAAAATGAGGAAGAACATTAAGATGGTGAGGATGGAGATGATGAATAAAGTCATAAAGGATATGAAAAGGAAGTTGAGGATAAAGGTGGAGATGAAGTTGATGATGAAGAGGAAAAAAAGTGTGAAAGGAGATCAGGAGAAAGAAGATGGATGAAAAGAGAAAAATGAAAGAAGATAAAGAGGAAAGATGAGATGATGATTATAAAGTTAAATCATCAATCCAATATGAATGTAAAGCAAAAACCCATTATGATCTTGTCAAAAATTTTAGTATTGACAAGTTTTAAGTTGAGATGCCTATAGATAACCCGACAGATTTGATTGGCGATTTGTAGTTATATCTCTCATGGGTAAAAATTTTGATGTGTTTAGGAAGATTTTGAGGGATTAAAAAGTGGAGGATTATTCTAAGTCCAGCTGTTTTGAATATTTTATTGATCTGGCAGAGGACAACCATGCATGCTTTCAAATGACCATGATATTAGGTCTTCTCAAGTGTAGGATCAAGTGTAAGGGTGATGAAGAATTGAAAAATGAGGATAAGAAGATGGATGAAATCTGGACAAACTACTCTGGAATGTTTGTCTGTTTTGGCATGGAAGAGTTTACCACAGTGACTGGCCTGAGAAGCCATACTCCATTTGAACCTCTTCTGATAGTAGCAATATTAAAATAGTCAAAGTCAAGTATGAAACCAAAATTAGCATCAAATAAAGGTAAGATATTAACCAAGACACCCACCAAAACCAACAAAGGCAAAGAAAAAAATGAGTTGTTGGCCATTGTTGGACCTAGCTACAAAGCTAGATAGTTGATTGTTAACTTCTAGAATAAAATGTTTCTGAAGAAGCACAAAGAGATATTGTTATTAGTTTGGTTTGTGTATTTCACTTTATGGGCTAGAGACATCAACAAACTCATAGAACCTAAATTATTGGTGCTTGCTCAAAATTTGGAGGCATTTAATAATTATCCATGGGGATATAAAAGCTATTTCTTGATTGTGAAATATTTATTGACAAAGTCATCTCCAAAGATGATCAGTTGGCTTTCCTTGGGCTTTTATGATAAATTTTATCACTCTTTCTTTAGTCTTTCATTTATTTATGCTATTGAATAATTATTCAGACTTTTCATTTTAACATTTTTAGGGTTGGGCAATTAAATCCATTTCTCAACTCTGACAGCAGGTCAAGGAATACACAAATGAGGTTTCTCATCCAAGGATCCTTAGGTGGTTGTCTGCTAAGAATAACTCAAGATGAATCCCCGTGATCTCTTCAGCCCTTCTGATGATGTAATAAGTCCTCTTTTAAATATAATAATTTTACTCAAGTTAACACATTATAACAAATGGGTCATTTATTGCAACAGATGATTCATCTGTTGTAACTTATCTCTGAAAATTTTACATATACCACAACTAATCCAATAGATGGGTCATCTATTTCAACATATAGACCATCTATTGCAATAAATGATCCATCTATTACGTAGGTTCTCTAAACTTATTAACAAATTACCCAATCTACTGCAAACTAATACAATAGATGTGTAATCTACTATAATAAATGAGTCACCTATTGCAATAGATGGTCCATCTATTGCATAAGTTTTTTGAACCTATTAGCAAAACCCAATATACTACACACTAATACAACAGATGGGTATTTTGTTGCAGAAGAAGAGACATCTATTTAAGTAGATTACCCATCTATTGCATAGGTTCTCTGAACCTATTAATAGATTACCCAATCTACTACAAACTAATGCAGTACATGGGTGATCTATTACAATATATGACTTATCTGTTGCAAATGTCTTGCAAATTATTATTTGATTTTAATGTATCTACTTTATTTATAGGTAGTGCATCCTTGGCTTATACCTACTTGGCAAGAGTTGGAGATGTATTTCTTTCTTACTCTAGGTATTGTTGAAACAAAACCAAATCCAAAGGTGGACTTAATAAAGAAAGAATTAGCTGGAGAAATATCCATAAAAAAAAAAAAAGCAACTAGTGAAGGTCAGTTTGTTTTTGCTGAGCCTGTTGAGGTTTTTGGTTATGTTGCAATAGATTTGGGTATTGGTGGTGGTGTAGGTGATAGTGTTTATAGAAATATTGGTTATGGAGTTGATGATGTTGGTGGAAGGCATGGTGATAAGCATGTTGATGATGCTTATGAAAATTTGTTTAAAATAAGAATTGACCATGATGATGGCCATACCACCTCTTTTGGTCCCTCTTCGATCTCATGTTCTTATTACAAATTTCAAGAATGTAAGGAAAGACATGAAAATTTAATTAATAGCAATGATGCTCTGACTGTTATTGTCAAGAAATTAAACATCTAAGAAGGTTTCCATACTATCAAGTAAGTTAATAGATTCATTCACTCCATTGGAGATTAGGAGGAGGGAAAAAGTAATTTCAAAGGTATTATCATGTATTAAATCAAGAAAAATCACAACTCCTCCTCCTTCCAATGTTAAGCAAGTTTAAGGGGTCCTTCCAATATTGAGCATGTTTAAAGGGATACTTGAGAGCAGGGACCACTAAAGAAGGTGAATCTCTATAAGTTGGTGAAATCCACCAAGAATTCTAAGCTAAACACACTGATCAAATCCAAAAAGGCCTCAGAATTTTACTCTATGCATGAATTTGGGCCATAAGACTTTAAGAACATTATTGATATTAAGGTGTGGTATGAGGACTGGGTAAGTTTACTTTTTCTAACTTTCTATCTATTTTATTTATAATAATTTAAGTCACTTGGTGCAATAAATGGGTAATCTGTTGGAAGAAATCAATCCAGTAGCAAGACAATTTTGATTTTTTCCAACAGATGAAAAGGAAGTTAAGGATGAAGATGAGGATGAATCTGATAATGAAGATGAAAAAAGTGAGAAGGAGATTAGGAGAAATACGATGGATTTAAAGAGGAAATAAAGGAGAAGATGAAGAGGAAAGATAAGATAATGATGATGTTGATGATGAAGTTATATTATTTTTTGAACGTGAACATAGATCAACAACCCAATATGATCTTGTAAAAAATTTTAGTATTAACAAGTTTCAAGTTTAGATGCCGGTAGATAACCCTACAAATTTGACTAGTGATTTGTAGTTAAATCTCTCATGGGTAAATTTTTTTGATGTATTTTGGAAGATTTTGAGGGATAAAAAAATTAGACGATTATTTTAAGTCACGCTGCTTTGGATAATTTCTTGATCTACCAGAGGACAACAATGCACGCTTTCAAATGATCATTATATGTGGTCTCCTCAAGCGTGGGATTAAGTATAAGGGTGATGAAGAATTGAAGAATGAGGATAATAAAATGGATGAAATCTAGATAAACTACTGTGGCATGTCGATTTGTTTTGACATGAAAGAGTTTTCCATAGTGACTGGTCTAAGTAGCCATCCTCCATTTGAACCTCTTCCACAGTAAGACCCTTAAAAAAGTCAAAGAAAAGTAGGACACTAAAATCAGAATTAAAGAAAGACATGATATTAACCAAGCCACCCACCAAAACCAACAAAGGCAAAGAAAAAAAAAAGTTGTTGGCCATTGTTGGACCTAGCTACAAAGCCAGGCAGTTGATAGTTTACTTCTAGAATAAAAAGTTTTTGAAGAATCACAAGAAGCTATTGTACTTGGTTTGGTTTGTGTATTCTATTTTATGGGCTAGAGACATCAACAAACTCATAGAACCTAAATTATTGGTGCTTGATCAGAATTTGGAGAAATTCAACAATTATCCATGGGGATATGAACGCTCTTTCATAACTGTCAAATATTTATTGACAAAGTTATCTCCAAAGATGATCATTAGTCTTTCCTTGGACTTTCATGATAAATTTTATCACTATTTCTTTACTCTTTCATTTATTTATGCTATTGAATAATTATTCCGACTTATCATCTTTATATTTAGGGTTGGGCATTCAAATCCAACAGCAGGTCAAGGACTACGCAAATAAGGTTTCTCATCCAAGGATCCTTAGGTAGTTGTCTGCTAAGAATAACTCAAAGATGAATCCCCTTGATCTCTTTAGCCTTTCTGATAATGCAGTAAGTCTTCTTTAAAATATAATAATTTTACTCAAGTTAACATGTCGTAATAAATGGGACATCTATTGCAATAGATGGTTCATCTATTGCAGCTTATCTCTGCAGATTTTACATCTACTACAACTAATACAATAGATGGGTTACCTATTACAATAGATGGATCATCTATTCCAACAAATGATCCATATATTTAATAGGTTCTCTAAACTTATTAACAAATTACCCAATCTACTAAAAACTAATGCAACAGATGTGTAATCTATTGTAATAGATGAGTCACCTATTGCAACAGATGGTTCATCTGTTGTATTAATTTTTTGAACCTATTAATTGTACCTAATCTACTACATATTAACACAATAGATGGATAGCTTTTTATAATAGATGAGGAATTTGTTTCAATAAATTACCTATTTTTATCATAGATTCTCTGAATCTATTAATAGATTACCTAATCTACTACAAACTAATGCAACAAATAAGTGATTTGTTTCAATGGATGACTTATCTGTTGCAGCAGATGACTTATTTGTTGTAATAAATGACTTATATGTTACAATAGATGACTTATTTGTTGCATCAAATGACTTATCTATTGCAAATATCTTGTAAATCATTATTTATTTTCAATATATCTATTTTTATTTATAGGTTGTGCATCCTTGGCTTGTACCTACTTATCAAGAGTTGAAGATGCCATTTTTTCTTACTCTAGGTATTGTTGAAACAAAACCAGACCCAAAGGTGGACTTAATAAAAAAGAATTGGTTGAAGAAACATCATCAAAAGGGAAGAAGCTAGGTAAGGTTTGTTTGTTTTTGTTGAGCCTGTTGAGGTTTTTGGTGATGTTGCAACAGATTTTGGTATTGGCGATGGTGTTGGTGATGGTGTTAGTGGTGATGTTGGTGATGGAGTTGATGATGCTGGTGTTAGGCATGGCGATTAGAATATTGATGATGCTCATGAAAATTTGCTTGAAAAAAGAGTTGAATATGATGATTGTCATACTAGTGGTGGCTATAGTGGATTCACCACTTTCAGTGGACATACCACCTCTTTTGGTCCCTCTTCAAACTCATGTTCTTCTTGTGAATTCCAGGAGTGCAAGGATAGACATGAAAATTTAATTAAAAACATTGATGCTCTGACTATTATTTTCAAGTAATTGACATCTAAGAGGGGTGTTATACCATCAGTAAGTTGACAGAGCTATTTACTCCATTAGAGGTTAGAAGGAGGAAAAAAGTAATTTCAAAGGTACTATCAGGTATTAAATTAAGAAAAATGGCAACTCCTCCTCCTTCCAATGTTGAGCAAGTTTAAGCGGCCACAAGAGACCAGGGACCACTGAAGAAGGTGAATATCTATGAGCAGGGCCACCAAGAAGTCCAAGCTGAACACACTAATCAAATCCAAAAGGCCTCAAAATTCTAATCCATGCATGAATTTAGACCATAAGACTTTAAGAACATAACTGATATGAAGGTGTGATATAAGGACTGGGTAAGTTTACATTTTCTAACTTTCTATCTATTTTATTTCTTATATTCTAAGTCTCCTGTTGCAATATATGGATAATTTGTTGGAAGAAATCAAATAAGTAGAAAGACTATTTTGATTTTTTCTAATAGATGACCCATTTGTAGAACACAAATATATATTACAACATTTGTATATAGAAAAAATGGGTCATATATTACACAAATATGACCCATTT
>NC_061116.1:181413727-181532662 GCF_002878395.1 Capsicum annuum
AGACATCTGTTGCAACATGTTACAATGTGTTGCAATAGGTTATACACTTAGTTGATTGTGTAATTACTATGAAAGTCATCAAAACTATAAATTGAATGTACTAATTAAAAATGAATTTAAGTTAAATTAAGTTATTTATTAATAATAATGGTTTGATGAGAATTATTTCACATCAAATTAGTTAGTTGATCTTTCTATTCGGGATGAATACACTTAGTTGATCATGTAATAACTATGTAATTCATTAAAATTGTAATTGAACTTATTAATTGAAAGCTAGTTTAGTTAAGACAATTTATTTATTACTAATAATGGTTTAATATGAATCATTTCACATCAAATTTGTCAATGGATCACTCCATTCAGGATGAATACATTTAATTGATCATGCTATGATATTAATTAAAATTATAATTGAACTTAGTAATTAAAATCTAATTTTAGTTAAATCAATTTTATTTATTACTAATAATGGTTTAATATGAATCATTTCATGTCAAAGTAGTTAATTGATTACTTTATTCAGGAAGAGTACACTTAGTTCATCATATAATTACTTGAAATTCATTAAAATTGTAATTGAACTTATTAATTGAAAGCTAATTTTACTTAAATCAATTTATTTATAATAATAATTGTTTAATATGAATAATTTCACATCAAATTAGTCAAAACAAATATTGATATATTTTGCAACAGATGATTAACATGTTGTTATAGCTGACTCATCTTTTGGAAATAATTAAATAGATATAGACATTTGTCGCAAGAGATGACTATTCTGTTGGAACAAACCAAAATAGGTCTTGCTAGTTGTTTGATTTCTCCAACAAATGACCTATCTGTTGCAACAGATTACTAATCTATTGGAAAAAATCAAAACATGTCTTTCTTGTTATTTGAATTCTTTCAATAGATAGGTCATTTGTTGCGATGGATTACCCATCTATTGCATGAAATAAAAATAGATCTTCAAGATGTTTGATTTCTTCCAACAGATAAATCATTTCTTGCAACAGATAGATCATCTGTTCGAAGAGATCAAAATAGGTCTTCAAGAGGTTTTATTTCTTCTAATAGTTGATTATCTTACCCCTTTTTAACCAAAAAAGAAATGAATCTAAAGTTTGAAAAGGGTTTTATTATTAAGCGACAAAAACTGAAAATTTATTTCGAAAAGGACTTTTAACAATCAAAACTCAGAGTCGCCACTTGGCTTAAATCTGGTGTACCAAGTCATCTTTGGAAATCAGTTTTCAAAATGATTTTTGAATCTTTAAAAAACTAGTTGCGAACAGAGATTCTGGCAAAAGAATTATGTTGACAGAAGGGAAGGTGTTAGTCACCCCTCGATCCCATGGTTCAACCACGGTCGCTTCATGAAGTATATCGGCTAATTTGGTGCTATAAAGTGAATAAACCATATAAACACACAAAAACAAACAAACAATCAAATAAATAAAACAAGTCCAAAAAAATAGTGTCCAGTCCAATTATTACAGTCCGAAATAAAAGATATTGAAATAAGCTTATGCTAACCTAAACTATGCTCAACCCAATACCCCGGGCCTTGATCACGAACATCCTTTACATACAAGATACTTTAGGGCATACCCCAGTAAATAAGTACAAATGGCCTCGGGGCATTCCCTGACTAAATGAATACTTTTTCCAGTTTCAAGCGACCAAATGAAACAATCTCAAGCACAAAAATTCAATCATTCCACAATCGTCAATTTCTACAGTTTGCCTACCCAACTTAGTATTTGCCTACCCATTTGACGGCCTAACACATGATACTATCGGGATCAACACAATCGATGTTCATTCTGATTAAAAGAACCAGCATTGAATCGACATAAACCAACATTCACTTTTTAAATTTTTAATCTTTGCCCCAATTTCATTTACCTTTAACAAATTCAACTCAATATCAATCAATTAGCCAATTTTAATATAAAATTAATCAGTTAATCCAAAATGAACATACTTGCTCAACCACACAATAAAAATTGTATCACCAATCACATACAAATCACACAATCATAGTATCAATAAATCACATTAAGATAAAATGAAAGAAAAATAGAGTCGAAGAGTTGGACCTCAATTGGACTTGGACCTCAATTGGAGCTTTTAAACTCAAATATCAATCGAATGAGAAGATGAAAACCACAACTGGAGACCCCAAATCAAACCTCGATACGAACAGACCAAACTCGATATACCCTTTACTATTTTTCTCCAATACAAACCAGTAATAGCGGAAAGAGATGAAACCAGTGCCTTCTTATGTGATCTGGTTGTCGGGTTTTATGGTTTTCCAGTGGATTTCACCAGAACTGGCTCAACGGGGTTGAGTTTGGATGAAAACTAGATGCAGGGTTGGAGAAACGATTCACCAATCGCTGCTTTCTGGCGATAGCTCAACCAGAGCAGTCCGCTGGGTCGTTATGGTCTATCCGGAGCTCTAGTGAGGATCCCGACACCAGAACAATAACAACATCAGTGATGGATCATTGATTTTTCACTCAATTACCCTCTCTCTCGACTTGCAATTTCATTACCCTATTTTCCAGATGGGATCTTGACTTGCAATTTCCTTACTTTACTCTCCGAGCGAGATCCCGACTTGTAATTTCATCACCTTGTTGCTTAGGCAGACTCCTACACCAATGTCAAAACTAGAACAAGTGTTATCTCAAACAAGATTATGATAAAGAACGATTCTATTTATTTAGAAAAGTGAAGTTCCAAACAACAGGAATTAAATTTTACCCCATTTTATCATCAGAGGAAACTACTTGAAAAACCTAAAAAAGGAAGTGCATCTTATATGGGTTAATTGGAATAATTCGACTAGAAAGTGTATTTTCTAGGAGTTAAAGGGAATGAATCGACTAGAAAGTACATCTTCTAGGAGTAAAGAGGAATGACTTGACTAGAAGGTACATTTCTAGGATTCAAGGGGAATGACTCGACTAGAAGGTACATCTTCTAGGATTCGAGGGGAATGACTCAACTAGAAAGTACATCTTCTAGGATTCGAGGGAAATGACTCGACTAGAAAGTACATCTTCTAGGAGTCAAGGGGAATGACTAGACTAGAAAGTACATCTTCTAGGAGTCAAGGGTAGAAATTAAATCTTCTAGGAGTTGAGGAGAATGACTCGACTAGAAAGTACATCTTTTAGGAGTCGAGGGGAATGACTCGATTAGAAAGTACATCTTCTATGAGTCGAGGGGAATGACTCGACTAGAAATTACATCTTCTTGGATTCAAGAGAAATGACTCAACTAGAAAGTACATATTATAGGAGATGAAAGGAATGACTCAACTAGGAAGTACATCTTCTAAGAGTTGAGGGGAATAACTCGAGTAGAAAGTACATCTTCTAGGAGTCAAGAGGAATGATTCAACTAGAAGGTACATCTTCTAGGAGTCAAGGGAATGATTCAACTAGAAGGTACATCTTCTATGAGTCAAGGGGAATGACTCAACTAGAAGGTACATCTTCTAGGAGTCAAGGGGAATAACTCGCCTAGAAGGTACATTTTCTAGGAGTCAAGGGGAATAACTCAACTAGAAAGTACATCTTCTAGGAGTCAAGGGGAATAACTCGGCTAGAAAGTACATTTTCTAGGAGTAAAAGGGAATGACCAGTAGAAAGTACATTTTCTAGGAGTCAAGGGGAATGACTCGACTAAAAAGTACATTTTCTAGGAGTCGAGGGGAATGACTCGACTATAAAGTCAATCTTATAGGAATTAAAGGGAGTGACTCAACTAGAAAGTACATCTTCTAAGAGTCAAGGGGAATGACTCAACTAGAAAGTATGTTTTCTAGGAGTCAAGGGTAATGACTGGACTAGAAAGTATATCTGCTAGGAGTCAAAAAGAATGACTCAACTAGAAATTATATTTTCTAGGAGTCAAGGGGAATGAATAAACTAAAAAGAACATTTTCTAGGAGTCAAGGTTCAATCTAAGAAGTGTATCACCTAGCAATTGAAAACTGAAATACTTGGACAAGTAAGTGTGTCTCCGAGGGATATAGGATCATGAATTTTTACCATGATTTGATTGTCAAACCTGTGTAGCCAAATTGCTTCCTCTATTTGTAGAAGTGAGGCATTACAACCCTTGATATTTATGCTCTTAAGTCCTTGATTTGAAGGTAACATATTTCCTATTTCATCAAAGAAAACTTGTGAGTTTAAAATATGGTGGTTGGTTTGTGGCTTTGGCTTTCGAGGCAATTGTTCTTGCACTGGTCACATTTAGTCTTTCTTCCAACAATTGGCATTGGCATTGACTAGTTGCAGCTTTGATCTAAACTTAGATCATTAAGAGTGACTCTGACACAAGCAGAGTATCTCTAATGTTGTTATATTCCTTGGACACATCCTTTGAACCTTGGTATTTCCATGAATCCCCCCAAACTTTCCTATTGACAAATTTTTCTGCATGCTTTGTTTCAGCTCACAATCATGTTTCTTTCATGTGCTGACCTTTTGTCTTACTTTTTGCAATTGAAGAAGTTGGTAGCAAGTTTTGAAATCTTTTGTCACTTGTTTTGACATGTACTTGACTCAAAGACACGAGAAAAATGACATTCTATTTAAATAACTGACTCAAGAAAACACAAATAAAAATATAAAGAAGAAAGAATAGACAATGAATGTGCCCATAAAAATGGAGATAAGAAAAAATTATCTAAAAGTGACAGTCAACTCGAATGATTATGACATGTATTTTGGATTAAGTTGTCTGATCTTTTCATCCAACTTTAACCAATTGTTGTTGAGTTAATCACCCTAAAATGGAATTACTTTCTTGGTCCAATTAGCAATTCAGAGACCTCATTCGACTAGTGACACCTTGAAGGGTTTTCACTAACAAGCCTCTCTTATTTTCTTTCTCTCAGCTCACCATTGCCCTATGGTGTCTGTGAGGGTTTTCTCTAATGAGACTCTCTAATTTTCATTTCTCCTAACTCACATTTATCTTATGGTGCCTATGAGGGTTTTCAGTAATAAATATAATGCCCCGAGTCTATAGCCCAGGTGTTACATGGTGCTTACGACCCCGAAGGACCATAAGCTAACCCATGACTGGTACCTGCTGTGAGCATTGGATAATAACACTGAAAGTAATGTGGAAAATATGCCAAAATACCATAAGGTTCAAAATCTAAAATACTAGTAAATAATAACATTTGATAAAACATCTGAAATATGAATACTGTCTAAACTAGTCTGGTCTGAAAAGACTCTAACTAAACTGTCTGAATGTGGAGTTGACGGGACAAGCCCCCAACTAACTCTGACTATTGAAATACTCAAGCTACGAAAAATATTGAAATAAAAGCACATCCTAAATAGATGAGGACTCATTACTAAATCTGTTGTCGCTAACTAAATCTATCTCTGCGTGGTTAGGAACCTGAGCGTCTGAACCTATGATATGAGACATCATAGTGCAAAGAAAGAGTATGCATCAGTACGTGGAATGTACTGGTATGCTAGATGAGGTAAGGCTGAATGTAAGGTTTTATATACATGAACAATAACTGACTGAATGATATAGAGTAACAAAATATGAGAGTACATAGATAACTGAAACTATTGTAAATACTTAGTAAGCAATATTGTGCATATACGTGTATATGATAATTGAGCTTTTACTGAAGTTGAGTTCTGAGTTTTGATAACTGAGTAACTGATATCTGAGATTACTTATAACTGAGTTATTGAAATTGATTGACTGTATCAGATAGTCCTGATTCTGTAGAACTGAACTGAGTTATGTACTAAGACTGAAACTGAGATCGTGGGAAGTAATCATCTAACCTACATGCCCCAAATAAGATAATTGGGGTCTAACTTGTAACACCGGTTAGAAGGGTGTTAGTATCATGCCATGGGTAAAGACAAGATGAAGAGTTACCCTCATCTGACAGGTGCTCTAATAAGAATGGTGGTACCCTCAACTGACAGGTAGAAACACCTCATCAACCCTCAACTGGTAGGTTGATGTTTCAATCTACGCTGGCTACATAGCTCTGGAATACAAAAACTGCTTCTAAGGATCACACCCTCTACTTGTAGGTGAGCCCCCATCCTTGGGTTCACTATCCTACTCCCAACTGAATAGACACTAAACTGATTATACTTAGCTGAACTAGACTGATACTGAGTTTTGTAACTGACTGAGTTTACTGAGTTCTATAACTAACTGAGTTCACTAAGTTCTATTAACTGGATGAGTACTACTATTTTGTGTCATGACTGTGACTATTCTATAACTACTGTAGCTCTAGGTAAACAACTAGATTTTGGGTATTGAATACCCCCAGGACTCGATAGCATGAAAGTAAAGCATGGCATGATCTTAAAAAGCATAACAATATCCACTTGTTCATAATCCATTCATAAAGATATTTTATCAAACACTTGTAGGGCATAAGCTTATACATGATTGGGACCACACAATGACATGTCATGATTCCACTATTTACTTCACATAGGCATTTTAGCAAACACTTGGGAAACATGGATTAATTCACATGGTAATGGCCAACACATGAATATCATGAATACAATAGTCAATTGCAATTTCAAGGGTTAAGCATGAAATTCATATAATTCATCACATAACTATTTTAATTTCATGGAAACTTATAATTAATCATGAATTGAAACCAACTAATATCATGGACATGAACACAATCAATTTTAAGCATGAAGTTCATAAATCTGAGATCTTGTAAGTTTAAAAAGGGTGTTTGGACTTCATGGGTGAAAGGAACCCATGAATGAACACCTAACCTACCTGGGGTATATTAATTCTTGAAGGTTCTTGGGGGAATTCTTGAGTTTGTTCTTTATTTCTTAAATCTAGGGTTTTGCCCCTTTGAGAGAGAACATTTTTAATCTTGAGAAAAGTTAGTAAATACTGAGATAATGAGTTATTTAGGGGTTTAATTTCATGTTTAGAGTGATTAGAGTCATGAAAAAAGACCCAATTACCCCTGGGAAGATTTAAAAATTTATCACTAAAAAATCCAATTTTGGTCTCTGGCGCGACGCGGTGCTATCGCGCTGTGTCACTAGAAATTGTTAATTGGGAACTGGGAGTTTGGTGCGATGCGGTACAATCGCAGGGCTTCACTATATGCAAATTTACCCCTTGGTGTGATGCGCCATGATCGTGGAGTCACACTGGAAAGTGACAATTGGGAAATTGGCTGCTAACGCGATGCAGTGGGATCACGATAGATCATTGGATTTTGACAATTGCCATTTGGACCCTTAGAGTGATGCGGTGATGTTCCTGGCGGTACACTGTTTTACAAAATATGCTATAACTCTTCACTCGTGTATTGAATTTGGGCAAATTTTATATCATTGGAAAGCTGACTGAATTTTCTATGCAATGGTAAACTCTAAACTAAAAAATACTGAGTATTTATAAAAATTTATATATCATTACTCATGTATTAAGAGTTAAGTTAATCTAGGGAAATACGGGGTATTACAATATCTCCCCCTTGGGCACATTCGTCCTCGAATAAGACTGATTAAGCTGAGAAATACGAATAGACTGAGTTTGTATACTGAACATGAATATCTAATGCATGGAATAGATGACTAAAGCTACTGATAAGCTGAGTTTTCATGCTGAACATGCATATCTGATGCATGAGTACATGACTAAACTGATTCATGAATGTGTGACTGAATATGCAACGGTAAAGAAGGGATGAGGATACGTGGTATACTAAGGAAGACTGTCACCTTAAGCTAAATTTGAATTTTGCAGAGAAGGGGTGAGGATACATGGTCTACATATCTGATTCTGTTTCCCAAGTATCTCCCTCAACAGACTAATTTTGCCAAAGAACTTTCACCAATGGAACTTCTTTGTTCCTTAGTCTATGAATCTGACGATTGAGGTTCTAGACTTTAACCTCTTCAAAAGAGAGATCATTCTGAATATATACTCCCTCTAAGGGAACTATGTCTGCTGGATCACCAATGCATATCTTTAGCAAGGAGACATGGAATACTGGTGTATTGAAGCTAGATCTGAAGGCAACTCAAGATCGTAAGCTACCTTTTTTAAACGACTGAGAATTCTATAAGGACCGACATATCAGGGACTGAGATTTCCCTTCTTGCCAAACCTCTTCACCCCCTTCATGGGAGAGATTTTCAAGAACACAAAATCACCGATCTCAAACTCGAGATCCTTTTTTCTCACATCTGCATATGATTTCTGTCCGCTCTGGGCAGCCCTATGCCTTTCTCTGATCAACTGAACCTTCTATAATGCATCAAACACTAAATCAGGCCCTACTACTACAGACTCACCTACCTTGAACCAACTAATTAGGGATCAACATCTCCTACCATAAAGAGCCTCAAATAGAGCTATCTAAATACTGGAATGGTAACTGTTATTATATGTGAATTCTATCAAAGGGAAGTGGTCATCCCAACTACCTTTAAAATCAACAACGCCGGATCTTAACATATCTTCTAGAGTCTAAATAGTCCTTTCTGCTTGACCATCTATCTGAGGTTAGAAGGATGTACTGAGGTGAACTTGGGTACCAAGACCGTTTTGGAATGTTTTCAAGAAGTGAGAGGTAAATTAGGTACCTCTATTGAGATGATGTATATTGGGACTCTGTGTAACCAGACCAACTCTCTAATATAAAGTTTAGCATAGTCCTCGGCTGAATAGGAAGTATGAACTGGCAAGAAGTAAGCTAATTTGGCCATACTATCTACAATGATCCAAATAGAATCATGCTGACGAAGAGTACGAGGCAGTCCCATAACAAAGTCCATGATCACTTTTTCCTATTTTCATGTTGGAATATTGAACTCCTGTATGAACCCACTAGATTTTTGGTGCTCAATCTTAACCTACTGACATGTTGAGCACTTGTCTATAAACTCTGCAATATCTTTCGTCATCCCACTCCACCAATAGACATCCCGCAAATCGTGGTATATCTTAGTGACCCCTGGATAAATAGAGTAATGCGCACTGTGTGCTACTGCAAGAATTCATTACCTCAAGCCATCTACGCCCGGAATGCATAGCCGAACCTGGCAACGCAATACTCTATCTCCCCCTTGGGAGAAAACCTCTAATTTTTAATCTCGGACTAACTTCTTCAGCTTAACTAGACTGAGATTTCTGTCCTATTTTTCCTTCACTTCGGAAACCAGGGATGATTTGGAACTACTTTGCACCCACATACTACTCTCTGCTGAATCGACTAAGCGGACACCTAGTCGGGCAAGCTGATAAACTTCTTGAAATAACTTCTTCTTATCATTCTCAAAATGAGCCACACTACCCATTAACAACCTACTGAGAGTATCTTTACTACATTGGCATTGCCCGAATGATACAGAACACTCATGTCATAATCTTTCAACAACTCTAACCATATTCTCTAATAAAAATTCAAATCTTTCTGAGAGAATACATACTGCAGGATTTTGTGATCTGTGAACATATCAACATGCACCCCATACAAATAGTGCCTTCAAATCTTTAAGACAAACACTACAGCTACTAACTCCAGATCATTAGTCGGGTAATTATTCTTATAGGGCTTAAGCTATCTAGAGGCATAGTATATGACCTTACTTCTCTATATGAGGACAAAACCTAAACCTACTCTAGATGCATCGCAGTACACAACAAACACATCTGAACCATATGGTAAGGTTAGGACTAGGGGTGTAGTGAGTCGAGTCTTCAACTCCTGAAAACTCTTCTCACATGAATCTAACCACTGAAACTTGACTTTCTTCTTAGTCAATCTGAACATGGGGGACTCAATAGACGAATACCCTTCAACAAACTGACGGTAATAACCAGCTAAACCCAAGAAGCTCCTTATATCTGATGGATAAATAGGTCTAGGCCAGTTTCTCACTACTTTGATCTTTTGAGGATAAACTCTAATGCCATCACCAAAAATAATATGACCAAGGAATGCTACTGAACATAGCCAAAATTTGCACTTACTATATTTGGCAAACAACTAATAAACTCTGAGAGTCTGAAGTACGATTCTGAGGTGATCTGCGTGATCATTCTCGCTACGACAATAGACAAGAATATCATCAATGAAGACTATAATGAACATGTCCAAGTACTTCTTAAACACGTGATTCATTAAGTCCATAAAAGTTGCTGGGACATTAGTAAGATCAAAGGACATGACTAGAAATTTGAAGTGAGCATACCGGGCTCAGAAAGCTATTTTTGGATTATCACATTCTTTGACACTGAGCTAATGATAGTCTGATCTGAGGTCTATCTTAGAAAAGTAACTGGCACCCTAAAGTTGGTCCAACAAGTCATCAATTCTAGGAAGTGGGTATTTATTCTTGACTTTGTTCAACTGACGGTAATCTATACACATTCTAAGAGAACCATCTTTCTTACGTACAAATAAGACTGGTGCACCCCATGAGGAAACGCTGGGTCTGATGAACCCCTTATCTAAAAGGTACTTTAACTATTCTTTCAATTCATTGAGTTCTAATGGTGCCATTCTATATGGCAAAATAGATATAGGCTTAGTATCTGGAAGAAGGTCTATTCCAAAGTCAATTTCCCTTATGGGAGAAATTTTGGGAAGATCTTTAGGAAATATATCTGAGAATTCATTCACTACTGAAATTGACTAAAGAATGGGAGTCTTTGAACTATACTCTTTGACTCACACAAGATGATAAACATCCCTTGGATATCATTTTTCTTGCTTTAAGGTATGAAATCAACTAACCCTTAAGCATTGTAGTTCTACCTCTCCATTCAAGGACTGGTTCATTTGGAAACTAAAAATGAACAATTATACTTCTTCAATCAACTGATGCATAGCATGAATGGAGCTAATCTATGCCTAGAATGACATCAAAATCTTCCATCTCTAGCTCTATAAGGCCGGTTGAAGTAAATTTCTGAGATATCATAACTGGAAAGTTCCTGTATACCCGTCGGGCTATGATAGATTTACCCACTGGGGTAGAACCTAAGAAAGGGTCTGCTAGTATTTCTGGACTGACTCTAAAGTTATGGCTATATAAGGAGTTACAAAAGATAAAAAAGCTCCTAGATATAGCAAGGCATAAATATGTAAATGAAAGATCTGTAACGTACCAGTGACCATATCAGGAGAATTTTCCTGATCTTGTCTGGACTGAAGTGCATAAAGCTTATTTGGGCGTTGCCCACTAGTGGCACTACAAGCAGTACCCTGCTGATTCGATCAACCAGACCGAGCTGGGGAATGATTATACTGACCTTGAGAACCTGACTAAGGACAATCTATAATTTTATGTCCTGGCTTGCCACACCCGAAACAAACATTACTGCAGCCCTACAGACACCCTGATGGTTTCTGCCACACTTTTAACAAAAAGGATTTCTTCAAGCACTGCTGACACTACCCTGAGATTTAGTGCCTGGTGTCCTATCTTTGTTACCATTTCTGAACTTAGGTACTAGAGCACTGGCTGAAGACAGAGCTAAAACTAAAGATTTTAAGCGAAATTAGGAATGGTTACCACCCTTTGACTTAGGCTGGGTGAAATTAAAGCTACCTATTCTAGCTCTCTTGTTCTCCCTTTCTATCTACTTATTCTTAGCTTTTTCTATCTGTTGAGCATGGACCATGAGCCTGGATATGTCTATCTCCTTAATTAGCATGGTTGTTTTGCCCTCCTTAACCACACTTTCTGACACCCCAAATAAGAACTTGCTTATTCTGTACCTACTATCTGTTACTACATGGGGAGCATATCTTGCTAACTGAGTAAACTTGAGGGAATACTCTTTCAAACTCATATTTCCTTGCCTAAGATTGATGAACTCTAACACCTTGGCTTCTCTCAGTTCTAGGGGAAAGAATCTATCTAGAAAAGCAGTAGCAAACTCTTCCCACTCTATGGGTTCTGCATTTGTGCCCCTTTCTACCTTCCACTGCTTAAACCATGTATTTGCTATATTTTGTTGCTGATAGACTGATAACTCAGCACTCTCACTGGAAGTCACTCCCATGATATCTATGACTTTTTGAACTTGATCGAGGAACTCCTGTGGATCCTCTTCTAACTTAGATCCTGAGAATAAGGGAGAATTCATTTGGGAAAAGTCCCGAATCCTGGCTGCAGTAGTATTGGCCACTAGGTTGTCTTGAAAAGCAGCTAACCATTTATTTTGAACTGCTACCAAATTGGCTAGAGTGGTGAATGAGCTTTGAATTATGCATGGGAGATATGCTCGTCCAGGGGATCTGCCTGAACGGGCTGAGGTACTGACTGGTTTTCATTCTTCTTCCATTAACTTTTTTGGGAGGCATATTCTATAAATAAAAGGGAGAAAGGATTAGACTATGATTTTAACTTGAACTCCTGCTCACTCGCACGACATGAATACAAAAAGAATGGACACTTTTCCTAAAAACATCTTATAGCCTCTTGTCCATAAGTGTGCTGTGCTACACAAACATGCACAAGAATCTACTAGATGTGGCTTTCAAAATCCCTAGGACTTTGTTGAACCTTCTGTTCTGGTAACAAGTTTGTAACACCCCGAGTCTGTACCCGGGATGCTACACGATACTTACAACCCTGAAGGACCACAGGCTAACCCATGAATGGTACCTGCTGTGAGTACAGGATAATAACACTTAAAGTAATGTAGAAAAATGTCTGAAATACTATAAGGTTCAAAATCTAAAATACTGGTAAATAATAACATCTGATAAAATATCTGAAATTTGAATGCTGTCTAAACTAATCTAGTCTAAAAAGACTCTAACTGAACTATCTGAATGTAGAGTTGATGGGATAAGTCCCCAACTAACTCCAACTATTGAAATACTAAAGCTATTGAAAATACTAAAATAAAAGCACATCCTCGATAGATGAGGACTCACTACTAAATCTGCTACTGCTAACTGAATCTATCAATGTGCGGTCAGGAACCTGAGCATTTAAACCTATGATATAAGACATCATAGCATAAAGAAAGAGTATGCATCAGTACATAGAATATACTGGTATACTAGATGAGGTAAGGCTGAATGTAAGGGTTCATATGCATGAACAATAACTGACAAAATGATATAGTGTAAATAAATATGAGAGTACATGGATAACTGAAACTTTTATATGCAATACTGTGCATATACATGCATACTGTAACTGAGCCTTTACTGAAGCTGAGATTTAAGTTTTGATAACTGAGTAAATGATATTTGAGATTATTGATAACTGAGTTATCAAAATTGATTGACAGTATCTGATAGTCCTGATTCTGTAGAACTGAAATGAGTTCTATACTGAGACTGAAACTGAGATTGTGGAAAGTAATCATCTAACCGACATGTCCCAAATAAAATAAATGGGGTCCAACTTGTAACCCTAATTAGAAGGGTATCAGTACCATGCCATGGGTAAAGACAAGCTGAAGAGTTACCCTCATCTGGCAGTTGCTCTAATGAGAATGGTAGTACCCTCAACTGGCATGTTGATGTCTCAACCTACACTGGCTACGTAGTTCTGGAATATAAGGACTACTTCTAAGGATCATACCCTCTACTGGCAGGTGAGACCCCATCCTTGGGTTCACTCAGTGCTGAATCTTACTCCTAACTAAATATACCTTAAACTGATTATACTGAGCTGAACTAGACTAATACTAAGTTTTATAACTGACTGAGTTCTGTAACTGACTGAGTTCACTGAGTTCTGTTAACTGGATGAGTACTATTATTTTATGTCATGACTGAGACTATTCTATAACTACTGTAGCTCTAGGTAAATAGCTAGATTTTTAGGTATTGCATACTCCCAGGACTCGATAGCATGAAAGTAAAGCATGGCATGATCTTGAAAGCATAACAATGTCCACTTGTTCATAATCCATTCATAGAGACATTTTATCAAACACTTGTAGGGCATAAGCTTATACATGATTGGTAACACACAATGACATGTCATGATTCCACTATTTACTTCACATAGGCAGTTTAGCAAACACTTGGGGAACATGAATTATTTCACATAGTAATGGACAACACATGAATATCATGAATACAATAGTTATTTGCAAATTTAAGGGTTTAGCATGAAATTCATATAATTCATCACATAATTATTTTAATTTCATGGAAACTTATAATTAATCATAAATTGAAACCCAACTACTATCATGGACATGAACACAATCAATTTCAAGCATGAAGTTCATAAATTTGATATCTTGTAAGTTTAAAAAGGTTCTTGGACTTCATAGGTGTAAGGAACCCATGAATGAACACCTAACATGCCTGGGTATATTAATTCTTGAAGGTTTTTGGGGGAATTCTTGAGTTTGTTCTTGATTTCTTGAAGCTAGGATTTTGCCCTTTTGAGAGAGAATGTTTTTAATCTTGAGAAACGTGAGTAAATATGAGATAATGGGTTATTTATGGGTTTAATTTCATGATTAGACTGATTAGTGCCGTAGAAAAGACCCAATTACCCCTGGGAAGATTTAAAAATTTGTCACTGAAAAACCCAATTTTGGGCTTTGGCGCGACGCGGAGCTATCATGTTGTGTCACTAGAAATTTAAAATTAGGAACTGGGAGCTTAGAGCAACGTATTACAATCGTCGAGCTTCACTTTATGCGAATTTATCCCCTGGCGCAACGCACCATGATTGCGGAGTCACACTGGAAAATGACAATTGGGAAGTTGGCTGGTGGTTCGGCATGGTGGGATACAATGGCTCACTAAATTTTGACAATTGCCATTTGGACCCTTAGCGTGACATGGTGATGTGTCCGGTGGCACACTATTTTACAAAATATGCTATAACTCTTCACCCCGGGTATCGAATTTGGGAAAATTTTATATCGTTGGAAAACTGACTAAATTTACAATGCAATAGTAAGCTCTAAACTGAAAAATACTTAGTATTTAGAAAAATTTATGTAGGATTACTCATATACTGAGAGTTAAGTTAAGCTAGGGAAATATGGAGTATTACAATAAAACTCTCTCATTTTTATCTCTCTCAACTTACCATCACCTTATGGTGCCCGTGAGGGTTTCACCAATAAGACTCTCTCATTTTTATTTCTCTCTTGATTCCTTATGTTGAGGAAGACAAGTAGTTACCAAAATGCATTTAGCCTTATGAATCCCAAATATTGATCTGAAGGTCTTTCTTTAGTTGTAACTTGACTTCTAGTTAAGGTTAGAAAGAAAGGGTGGCATGAGGCCCTAACAAAACTTGAAGTGGGGTTGGACTTACAACTCTTGGAATCAACTCAAACAATGGAAATTAACAAATTCCCCAATTTATTTTAACTAGGTAATTCTAAATTGTTCATTTGATTGGATCGAACCCTGAGTAAGGCTACTCACAACTCTCAAAATCAATTCGAACAATGGAATTAACCATGCCCCAATTTCTTTAACTGGGTGATTCAAAATTGTTTATTTGGTTAGACCGAACCCAGAGTAGGGTTGCCTACGTATCTCACCCTCAAAAGAGGAGAATTAGGTCAAACGTAGTTCTGACAACTTGTTTTTCTTGATTCTGATTGCTTTTTTTCTTTTTACCGACTCTTTTTCTCATTGAAACTTTTCTGACTCAATTTTTCTTGACACTCATCTCTTTTCTTCCTTTTTGACACATTTTTCTCTCTTCTTATTTTTTTTTAGAAACTTTTCTGACTTTATTCGTTTGCTCGACACTTTTCTTTTGAACTTTGCTGACTATATCTTGATTCCAAAAGAGGGGTATGAAAGAAAATAGAACTAAAGCTCAAATGAGGTAAAGAAAGGATGACATAATGTTTGGATAGCAGAATGAAATGCCCTCATCATATCAATCCTTGACAATGCAAGTACACATCTTGCAATATGAAGTGAAAGATGATTATTTGTGACACTTTAATAACACTAACTTTAACTGAGCATTCATGCCACTTCTTCTGCTCTTTCCCAACATACAACTCCACTTTTTTCGTAAATTCCTCACGTCGAATGACCTACACTTTCACAGAGCTGATTTTTTTTTCGTTTCTCTTGATATAGGATCACACATCCACTATTTTACCTAATTGAGACATGCCTTTTAATTGATGACCAAGTTATTCTTGTGATTCTCAAAACGTTAGCCTTAATTTTCAAAGAAGACTTCAACTTGGACACCAAAATGTCTCAGCACTCTACCTATTTTCTCAAATGTTTTTTTCTAACTTTGGCCCTCTGATTCAAAGTTCATGCTTAAAATAGATTTTAAGATCTAGCTAAAAATTCTACCAGCATGTCATATTACTAGAATCACCATAAAATATACTTATGAAAAGAAAACAAACAAACAACAAATATTTAAAACACAAAGGGAAAAGGGACAGTCTATTTAGTTAAAATGAAAGATAGAAGGGTTTGAACATAAATGACAAAGGGAAAAAATAATATAGATTCCAAACTACAACCCTAAAATAATTCAAATAACAGAAAACAAAAAAAAAACTACCAGACCTCTTCCTAGTAGGGGGAGGAGTGACTTCTCAATTGCTGAGCTTGACATCTTAGCCACTGGTTTACATATCAGTACGACTAGATCTTTCACCATTATCATACATATGATTTGAATGATAGTTTTGTGAAAGTGGTGAAAAAAGGTGTTTTTGGTTACTTTTGGAGCAATTATGAATGATTGGGATGTTTTTCGACATGTAAAATTATTCTTTGACTTCCTCCTTTTTTGAAAACTCCAGCCTCAGATGAAACTTGGACTTAGAAGTTCCTTGGTAAATATGTGGGGGTCGAGGATGATGTTGAGGGACCGGTGCACGCCATTATGGATAAGAAGACAGATGAGTATTCCATTGTGCATTGTTCAAAGGATATTGAAGAAGTGGAATGGAATATCTTGGATTTTGTAAAGAGAAACCTTATTTCAGGTGATTTTATGGATCTGATGTATAGGATAAGGATTGACACTAACAGTATTATTGAGTTAACCCTCTCAAGCTCCGTTGTGGCCCTGACATAACCATACCTATATTCTCCTTCTTCTTTCCTTCAGCTCCCCTCAATTGATTGCAATATCGTTCCAAGTATTTTACAGAATCCTCCTACTCATCATGCTCCTCAAATTATGATACCTAAAGTTAGGAGGTAGTTTAGCACTTGAATACATGCCACAGTCCTTATATGCAACATTTTCATAATTCGCAAGTCCAAGAGAATTTTTCATAGCTTTTTCTGCACTCTTTATTTTCCTAGCCATTTTCTCTTGCTCTTTAGCAGATTGAGGAAGCACAATCGTTGGGAAAAATGCCAAAGTGGGAGACTCAGTAGAGGGTTGAACAACAAAAGCAGAGATGATAGGCGGTGCTATCAATATGGTAGATTTACACTGAAGATCTAGAGAACGAGTGATGGAAGCATTGAGATGTTTTTGGCTTGGAGTGAATTCTGAGGCATGTTGTGGTGCATCAACAATAGTAGGAAAATGACTTTGCAATTATGATGGACAACTCAAGGTATTTGTTGGGTCAATAGTAGGGAATGGAGGGGGAGGCAGCCCGCTGGCCCAACTCAATACATTTCCATTATTTGTTTTCTTAGCCTCATAATCTCTTGCTTTAAACTCTCAATTTTCTAACTCTTTTTTTGATCCATGATGTCACTCTCTATTTCCCTGTTTGACGCAACTAAATCTTTCTTGGATTTGGTGTGCTGTGGAAGACCAGCCAGAATGCCACAAACCAACCACCTTAAACAACCATGACAAGAGATAACAAATGTGTTAAAGTTCAACACTTTTTTAAAACCTCTTTTTTTTCTTTTTGAAAATATCAACGAACCCAAGAAAGGCGCCTACATAGCTCACCCCTGAAAGGGGAGAATCAGGTGTACGTAGTTCGTGAAGTTTGGCCAAAAAATGACCAATCAAACTCTCTTTCCTTTTTTTTCATTTTCTTGAAACTTTAAGAAGAAAAGAAAATAACAAATTGTCAAAAGAATTGATGAAAATCTTTTTTAATTTTTCAACTTTAAAATCCCTATACAAAATGAATCCTATGATTACCAAAGAAAAATCTTTTTGGGTTTTTGATTTTTAATTTCATATGAAAATGAAACTTGATGCTATTAAAAGAAAATCTTTTTGTGGTTTCCTTATAAAAATGTATATGAAACGTCAACTCTAAATTAAGGGTGAAGAAAATCTTTTTGCATTTTGTAAATAAGATCACCGAACCCTAGAAGGGCTTCCTACATATCTAACTCCTGGGAGAGGAGAATCGGGTGTGTGTAGTTTGTCTAGATTAAACAATTAAGGATCAAATAACAAACTAAACCTTGACTTGAGGGACACGACCAAATACAGACGATAAAAAATGTGAATAAAATCTTTATTTTGTTTTTTTTCAATTTGATCCTTCACATAAAACTGATGCCAACAACTATGAAAGAAAAATCTTTTGGTATTTTCCTTATTTGAAATGTACAAAACTTCTACTATCTTTTGAATTTTTCTTTTATAAAAAGCTTCTATTAAGAAAAATCTTTTTTGAAATTTTTGAATTATGAATTCTTACTAACAAAACAAAAGAAAAATCTTTTTGATGTTTTTATTTTTGGACAAATTAGTGCATAAGGTAAAAATCTTTTTGATTTTTTGAATTGATTGTGAGAAACAAAAGCCATAAATAACTCTAAAAAACTACGAAACACTTTTTTGGACTCATCTTTTTTTTCTTTTCTCTCTTCTTTTCAAATTTTTCCTTGCTTACACATGCTTTCCTTTAATTCGAGCACATGTTTTTCCCAAGTTAGTCCATCAAATGACCCTGTTACCCCCAAAGATGCAACAATTAGCACGTAGGGATGCTTTAGGGGTGAGTCTCCTACAAAGGACCAAGTGGATCCAGCTAGGTCTCAATATAATGCAGATAAGCATGACCTAAAGAATGACTTACGCTGGGGTCCAATAACAAGGATGTTCGGGGGAGTGTATGGTCAATGGTGGCTACGATAGATTTCCACCCACTCCATACTAGCGATGGCTCCCTCTTTAAAAATAAGGGTGACTCAACTAGAGGTCGTGTACACAACGTGTACTACGGGACTTGTTGTGAAAGAAATGACTCAGGTTATGTAAGTGATGATAGATATAAAGCGGCAACACATAAGAGAAAAACTGTAAACACATAGATTGTAGGCACTCAATAATGACAAAACAGCAACACAAACGATAACACAAACAAGACATCTATACACCTATAGTGTCACACTAATTTGATACAACTCAAAATAAAGCTCGAATTATGAAAATCCCCAACTGAGTCGCTAGAGCTGTATTACCCCTTTTTTACCAAAAAAGAAATGAATTTAAAGTTTGAAAAGGGTTTTATTATTAAGTGACAAATTATAAAAATTTATTTCGAAAAAGACTTTTAACAATTAAAACTTAGATTTGCCACTTGGCATAAATCTGGTGTGTCAAGTCACCTTTGGAAATCTTTTTTTAAAATGATTTTTGACTTTTTAAAAAACTGGTTTGTGAACAGAGATTCCAGCTAAGGAATTGTATTGACCGAAAGGAAGGTTTAAGGCACCCCTTGGTCTCGTGGTTCAACCACGGTCGCTTCATGAAGTATATTGGCTAGTCTGATGCTATGAAGTGAATAAACCACATAAAACACACAAAAATAAACAGATAAAACAAGTTCGAAAAATAGTATCTAGTCCAATTATTATAGTTCGAAATAAAAAAGACTAAAATAAACTTATGCTAACCTAAGTATGCTCTACCCGATGCCTCGGGACTTGATCACGAACATCGTACACATATAATATATTTTGGGACATTCCCAGGTGAATAAGTACAAATGGCCTCGAGGCATTCCCCGTCTAAATGAATACATTTTCCAATTTCAAACGACCAAATGAAACAATCTCAAGCACAAAAATTCAATCATTCCACAATCGTCAATTGTTAGAATTTGCCTACCTAACTTAGTATTTGCCTACCTATTTGACAGCCTAAAACATGATACTATCAGGATCGACATAATCGATGTTCATTTTGTTTTAAACAACCAACATTAAATTGACATAATCCAACATTCACTTTTTCAATTTTTAATCTTTGCTCCAATTTTATTTACCTCAAACAAATTTAAGTCATTATCAATCAATTAGTCAATTTTAATATAAAATTAATCAATCAATTCAAAACAAACATAATTGACCAACTACACAATCAAAACTGTATCATCAGTCACACATGAATTACACAATCATAGAATCAACACATCACATTAAGACAAAATGAAAAAAATAGAGTCTAAGAGTTGGACCTCAATTGGATCTTTCAAACTCAAATATCAATTGAATGAGAAGACAAAAACTGTATCTGGAGACCCCGAATCAAACCTCGATATGAATAGACCAAACTCGGTATACCTTTTACTATTTTTCTCCAATACGAACCAATAATTGCAGAAAGAGATGAAACCAGCACCTGTTTATATGATCTGGTTGCCTAGATTTATGGTTTTATGGTGGTTTTTATTCAAAATAACTTAATGGGGTCAAGTTTGGTTGAAAACCAAATGCGGGGTGGGAGAAACGGCTCATCAATCACTACTTTACGGTGAAGGCCCAACCAGAATAGTCTACTGGGTTGTTATGGTCTATCCGGACTCCAGTAAGGGTCCCGAAGCCGGAGCAATAATGTCATTAATGATGGATCATTGATTTTTCACTTAATTTCCCTCTATCTTGATCTCTCACTCTTAATTTTTCTTTCAATCTCCCTTCACACTCTCAATCTCCCTCCGTTTTCGTCTATTCTCTACTTTGTGCATCTGGATATGTTACTGTGTGTATACTAGTATTATGGTTTATGTGTATGGTTCTGTGAGAGTGTATATATAAGAGGTGAGTGTGTATGTTAGTTCAAAGGTGTTTATGTATTGGCAAAATAGAGAAATAAAGGGGTGATTATTTGTGAGTATCCTTTCCAGTGTGTTGTAGTGTGAGTGTAAATTATGAGAGAAAAGCTATGAGTGTCAATTATTGAATAGAAGAACAAAAATATGAGGGGTAAGGTGAGGTGACGCGGGTAAGGGTAGGGGATGGGGTAGGAAGTTGGGGTGGTTAGAATAATGTGAGGTGTCCAAGTTGTTAGGGATTTGTTGTAATATTGTTATTTTTGGTTTTTTATGGAGGAATTATGGAATAGGGTAGTGTGCGTGATAAAGTAAAGATAAATGAGTAAATTTAGTTTTCGGGGGGGACAAAATTACATGTCTACAATGACCCTTTTGTTAGAAGAGATCAAAACAGGTCTTCAAAAGGTATGATTTCTCCAACATATGACATCTATTACAATAGATAGGTCATTTTTCGGAAGAACTCAATCCAGTAGCAAGAACTATTTTGATTTCATCCAATAGATGAGTCACGTATTACAAAAAATGGGTCATCTGATGGAAGAGATCAAAATAGGTCTTCAAGAGGTTTATTTATTTCAACAGATGACTCATCTATTACCGCAGATGGGTCATCTATTGGAAAAGATCAAAATAGTTGTTCAAGAGGTTTGATTTCTTCCAATAGATGATCTATATGTTGCAATAGATGATTTATACTATTTTGGTTTCATCCAATAGATAAGTCACCTGTTGTAACAGATGGGTCATCTATTAGAAGAGATCAAAATAGGTCTTCATGAGGTTTAATTTCTTTCAATAGATGACTTACCTGTTGTAACAGATGGGTCATCTATTGAAAGAGATCAAAATAGGTGTTTAGGAGGTTTGATTTCTTCCAACAGATGACTCATCTATAGGAAAAACTTAATCCAGTAGAAAGAACTATTTTGATTTCTTCAAACAAATGAGTCACCTGTTACAATCGATGGATAATTTATTGGAAATATTTTTGTACTCTGTTGTATTTATTTAATTTCCTGCTATATCTTTTTTTGATGCACAAATTAATTATTAGATCATAAATAAAAACATATTTTATATAATAATAACACACATTACCAATAATGAGTTAAATTTATCAAGTTCAAAACTGAACCAACAATAACACTATTTACTATTACAACAATTATGGTGAATTTCAATCCGGGCAAGTTTTTTTCTTGTTAGAAATAATTCACTGACTCCATGCCTCCTCTTTATTCACCTTCTTATCAGTTTGCTTGGGTAAACACATGGTAGATTTATTTCTCTCTCCATAATCTCCACAGGAACAATTCAAGAATCTTCAGGTGGCACCGGATTAATATCCCACAATATGTAATTCTGTATTTTTCCAATAAATAATATGGATACGAGTACTCATAAATATGATTTCCAAATTATACATCATATTGGGCTCAAAGCATTTCTATAGCATGTAGGCAAAGTATTTTTTTCCAAGTCAAAAACTCTACATATATAAGTTCTTCTTTGAAGATCGACCATGGCATTATCACCATAACCGTTGATATTGAACTTGTAATTGACTATTTGATGGGCCAATAACTTATTCTCCGAATTGATGTACTTTGATTTGTTTGTTTTTCTATTGATGGAACAAGTCTGTTTGGTGAATTGACCGACTCCGTATTAATTTCATAGAATTATTTTGCAAACCTCATGTTTATTTCATCAAATAGAGCGACACTAGGAAATTCTCTTTCAACGTCAAATATGGCATTCACCGATTCAACTATGTTTGACATCATAATATTATACCTATACAAAAAAATCACTTAGTATGACATAGTATTGATCCTTCACCTTTTATTCATCTCTACTCTCATCATCATCTGGAATATTCATGTCCACATCATCCAATTTATCGTTAAACTTATCTTATTGCTCTTATTCTATATTCTAATTCATTATCAGTTTTACAACCATGTACGCCCTTAAAATGGTCCTAGCTACATCGCTCAGATAAATACATAAATGAACCCCATCACTTATCTTAAAAGGTAGGACCCTCTGATTTTCAAAAGATCTGTACATGTAACTGATGACAAGATCTTTCGATTGACAATTTAGTCCACAATAGCTGATGATTAAGTTCATAACATCATCATACAAAACATCTCTTTGGACTTTTATCGCTATCATCTCTAACATTTCACCATCCTTTCAACGCCAAATAAATCAATTGTTCTTCTCTATCCATTCACCATGACAATCAACCCCTATTGTTATTGATTCCTCTATTATGGTACCTAAAGAAATTTGTTTGAAAATTTAATAATGATATTATAATAAAATTAATAATGATAGTATAGTATATACAATAAAAAAATTAAATGCACTATCATTATTAATGTCCCAACAGATGAGTCATCTGTTGCAACAAATGTCTTATTTATTGAAATCAACATTAGAATCTATCTAAATATTGTAAAATGAATTACAATAGATGAGACATTTTTCACAATAGATGACTCATCTGTTGGAATTAACTTTAGATTCTATCCCAATGTTGTAACATAAATCTAACAAATAATCCATCTATTGCATCAGATCTATCATCTGTTACAATAGATGACTTATATGTTAGAATTCGGTTTAGTTTTTATCCTAGTGTTGTAACATGTATCCAATAAATGAGTCATCTATTAAAATAGATGACTCATTTGTTGAAGTAGAAAACCCATTTGTTGGATTCAGCTTCAAGTTCTATGTAGTGTTAAATCCAACAGATGAGTCACCGGTTGCAACAGATGAGTTACCTATTGCAACAGATGACTCATTTGTTGGATTCATGTTACATAACCAGTAGCTTAGTCCAACAAGTAGGTCATTTGTTACAACATATGACTTACCTGTTGGAACTACTTAAATAGTAATGAAAACTATCCATCAGCTGTTGTAAATTAATGGAACAGTTGTTGTATAAGCATTATTGTTGAAAAATAGTAGTAGCAAATGTTTTCAGATGAGAAATTGAACTTAAAATAAGAATTTTACTTACCAAAATCACCTATGAAATAATACCCAGTGATATACAAATAAAATTTAACGTAAAAATTTGGTCCAGTAGCAGCGGTAGCAACAACAACAACAACAACAACAATGATATGACAAATTAAGTAAAAGAATAAGATGTAAGATTATTATGAACAAAGAAGAGAAGAAGAAGAAGAAGAAGAAGAAGAAGAAGAAGAAGAAACAAGCAGTAGCAACAATGAACAACAACAATCCAAACAAAGAGAGAGAAAACAAGAGCAACAACAGTGTTTTGTGTCTTTTTCCTCCATTTTTAGTTAGTTATTAGGGTTTTATATTGGGCCAAAGTATAAAATAAAAAACTTGAGTGAAAGTTTCACACATGGGTCAAACTTTCTTAATCCATCATTTAATAATTGTCACTCATATATAATAATTAAGACTTGAGTCACCTACACCTAAATTTAAAACTTTTTCATCACCCTTAATTCATTTTCCCTCATTATTTTTCATGAATGAAAACTTGTATCTAATATTGCAACCTCCCTCTTCACCTTCCCCCCCCCCCCCCCCCCCCCCCCGCCGCCAATACGAGTTACTCCCTTTATTTCTTTTTACTTTTTTTTATTTTTCGTAAGTCAATTTGACTAAGTTCCACATTCAAATTAGATTAGTTTAATTTAATATTTTAAAACTAAAATTTAGATATTTAAAAACTACTTGAAAAGTACTATAAATTATAATTTTCTTTTTTTTCAATTTGATTAAGAAATACATCTTAAATTGTTGGTCAAAGTTTGTATCGTTTGACTCTAAAAATAAAAAGAAAAGCAATTAAAAAGAAATAGAGGGAGTAGTTTACCTTGACTTGACACGATGCTTAAGAAAGAAAGACTTTTGAAACTTATGGTATCAAATAGGTTATTTGTGTGACTATAAACCATTTCTTTAAAGGTTACATAAACATTTTAAGGTAAATTGTTACTAAATATAGAAATATTTCATATTTTTTGGAACTGATTGGAAAGGAAAGTGAGTCGTATAAATTTATTACTCTTGATCCATCCATCTATTAGCTTAATTAACCCATTTCAGCTTATAAAACGTGGGACTGATGTGCAATCTCTAAATTGATCAATAAGAAATCTCATTCAAATATTAGACACAGACATATATATAATATATTAAAAGTGTGAAGGGCCTAAGAAATATTGTTTGAACTATTTGTCCTTCATTAAAATATTCTGCTTTAAACAAAATCGTCTTTTCACCTTTTTCTTTTATTTTAATAATAATAAATATTGACTATATTACAAAAATAAAAATCTTTCCTCGCAAAAATATAATTCCTTTCCACCATCCAAAAAAAACTAACTGTATCGATAAATCAAAAAAAAAAAAGTTTTCCTTGCCCAATGTGAAACCAAGAAAACCCAACGTGAAAATAATCTCCCATTTTCTTGTATTATTGATTGTTGCTTTCTTATTAATGATTCAAACACAATATTAATTTTTATGCTAGAAATTTAGTTTATTTTCTTAATAGATCTGATTTGTGTTATTAGCTGGATTTATGTTCTTAATTGATTTAATTTTTATTCTTTGTTGGATCTATTAATATTTTTTAAAAACTAACATGGGCCATAGCCCATTTTATTAAAAACAAAAGAGTTCAAAACAAAATAAATGGGTCAGGCCCAGAAGTGACCTGACCCGGATCCAACAAACAAAAAAATATCAGATAACCATAGGTTTAGTATTCATTTTGGAAAGTGAAGCAGCCACAATGTTGTCCCTTCGTCTTCTCCGCCTAGATTGCCGATGAGGTTCCCATCGATGTGCTTTAGCTTCTTTCTCACTCTATGCAGATCATCAACTATCTTTCTCTCCCTTTGTTAATATAAGTGTCTAAACTTCTAATTACCTTCTTCCCTTTTCTAGCTCAATGGGATGAGTCTCTTAATAAAAAATTACCACCATTCATACTATAAAATAGAGTCCACTAGCTAAAGTTGACAGCTTTGATTTTGTAAAAAGGTGTGTCTATACCACTCTTTGGGATTTTCCAGATCTTCCTTAGCTGGTGTTTGAGTATTTAAACACTTTGCATCCAAAATCTCTGTAACGCCCCAAGACTACATCCTGGGCATCACACAGTGCTTACAATCCTGAAAGACAATAAGCTAACCGATGACTGGTATCTGTTGTGAGTACTGAATATAATACTGAAATATATATGCATTAGAAAATCTATAAATGCCATAAGGTTCTCAAAATATTGAAATAATAATTTAGTATAACTGATAATAACATCTAAAAACTAAATAACTGACTATGCTAGTCTGAAAGCATCTAACTATCTGAATATGGAGTTGATGGGACAAACCCCCAACTAAATCCGACTGAAATAACTACTAAACTGCTAGAGTACTGAAGTAAATAAACTTTGTCCTTGAAATATGAGGGTTTGCCACTATATATGTTGCTAATAGCCTGAGCTGCTAAGTACGGTCAGGAACATAAGCGGAACCTATGATATGAGACATCATAGCGCAAAAGAGAGTATGTGTAGTACGTGGAATATACTGGTATACTAAGTGAGGTAACGCTGATATACATGGGTTCATATGCATGAGATGATAACTGATTGAATGAACATCAGGAAGTGACTGGATGAGAGTACATACAAAACTATAACATCTAAACGTACTAAACATGCAATACTGCACATATAGGTATACATTATGTATCTGAGATTATACTGAAACTAAGTACTGAATTCTGATAGCTGAGTAACTGATAATTGATACCCATAGTTTTGTAGAACAGACTGAGTTCTTTACTAAATACTGAGACTGAACTATAACTATGGGAGTGTTCATCTAACTGACATACCCCGATGTACACTGATTTGGGGTCCAACCTGTGACCCTAGTTGGAAGGATGTTAGCACTTTGCCATGGGATACTAACAATGTTGTGGCAACCCTAATATGGAAAGAACACTCATGAATATGTATATATTTGATTGTGTCAACCCTACTCTGACAGGAGGACGACTTACCCTATGCTGGAAACGTAGTTCTGTAACTCAGGGAATGCTACTAAGGGTCAAACCATAACTGGCAGGAATGCCCCCATCCCAAAGTTCGCTCGGTGTTGAATCCTACTCTCAACTGAAAGACACTGATCACTAGACCGTACTAATATTGACTGAACTGACCTTGATCATGTTGACTGATTGAACTAGATTGAGTTCACTGAGTTCTATTAATTGATTGAGTGTTGTGGTTCTTGACCTTTACTGGGACGATTCTATTACTACTACAACTAAATAAACAGCTAGATTTTGGGTAATAAATACCCCCAAGACTTGATAGCATAATAGGTAAACTCATATCACAACTTTATCAACACAAAAATAAATTACCATGTATAATTTACTCATATGGACATTTTATAAAACACTTGGGGAGAATGGTTAATACACATGATAATGAACAACACATAAGCATCATGACTACAACTTAAACTTGCAATTTCAAGGGCTATAACATAGGAATTACATCAATCAACATACATGCTATATTATGTTCATGAAACTTATAATTAAATCTTGAATTGAAACCCATACAACAGCACAAACATAAATACAACTCAATTTGTACATATAATTGATGAATCTAAAAACTTGTAGTTTTAAAAAGGGTTCTTGAACTCCAAGGGTGGAAGGAAACCCAAGGATGAACACCTAACATACCTGATAGTTCAATTCTTGAAGTTTCTTGGAAATGTTATTGGGAATTGATCTTGAATCTTGAAGGCTAGGGTTTGCTATTTAAGAAAGAATGTTCTTGATTTGAGGAAATTTGAATAAAATCATGACTAAGTAGGCTATTAGGGCATTAATCTTGTGTTTTGGACTGATGAGGTTCATGGAAAAAGACCCAACTTCCCCTAGAAAGAATTAAGTTTTTGTCACTGAAAATCCTAATTTTGGCCATCACCGCAACGCGGTGCTATCACAGTGAGCCACTGGAATTTGGCTGAAAGTGTATTTCCATGAACAAGTGTGAAAATGCACTTTGACGCGACGCGTGGTATTGCATTGCATCACTGTAGATTGATGAGTACAAACTAGCACTCCTCTGAGACGCGATGCTTATCGCTTGCTTTACTGGAAAATGTCAATTGGGAACTAGAACTTCACCGGAATATGGTACTATCGCGGTGTTTTACTGGAAAATACCAATTGGGAACTGGAACTTCACCGTGATGTGGTACTATCGTGGTGATTCACTGGAAACTGACAAGTGCCATTTGGCCTATCACCGTGATGCGGTACAATCACATTGGGCTACTGCCTGAAACTAAATTATCCATAACTTCTTACCTAGTTATCGGATTAAGGCAAAATTTATATCGTTGGAAATATGAATGAATTTTTTACACTTTGGTGGGTCTTAAATTGGAAAATTCTATGTATATCAAAGGCTCTATATATAGGAACCCTCGTACTCTAAGAGCTGAATTGAGTTAGGAAAGTATGGGGCATAACAATATCTCCCCCTTGGGAACATTTATCCTCGAATGAGTCTGTTTAAGATGAAAATACTAATGGACCGAGTTTACACACCTAACATGCGCAACTGAAGCATGATTACATGACTGAACTGATTCATGAATGTATGAATGACATAAGAATGAATATGCAGCTGAAACTGAGCATGGAAAAGGGAAATTTTAAGAAGATTGATACCTTAAGCTGAATCTGAGTTTGTGTAGAAAAATTGAGGGTACTTGGTCCGCATTTCTACTTCTACTTCCCAAGTGGCTCCCTCAATGGACTGGTTCTGCCAAAGAACTTTGACCAAGGTAACTTTCTTATTCCTTAGTTTGTGAGTCTGACGATCGAGGATCTCGACTGGAATTTCTTCATAAGAAAGGTTGTTTTGAACGTCCAAGCTTCCTAAGGGAATAATATAGCTGGGTACCAATATACTTCTTCAACAAAGAGACATAAAACACTGGGCGCACTAATACTAAGTCTGTAGGCAACTCAAGCTCATAAGCCACCTTTCCAAAATGGCTTAAACTCTTGTAAGGACCAACATATGGGGACTAAACTTACCCTTCTTACCAAACCTCTTCACTCCCTTCATGGGAGAGATTTTAGATATATGAAGTCCCCAATCTCAAACTTAAGATCTTTCCTTCTCATATTTGCATATGATTTATGTCAGCTCTAGTTGCTTTAAGCCTCTCCCTAATTAACTATACTTTCTCTAAAGTATCAAACACCAAGTTAGGACCTACTACCGTGGCCTCACCTACTTCAAACCAACCAATTAGAGATCCACATATCTCTATGGAGACATCTGAATACCAGAATAATAATGGTTATTATACGTGAACTCAATCAAAGTTAGGTGGTCATCCCAACTGCCCTTAAAATCAACTACACAAGCCCACAACATATCCTTAAGGGTCTAAAAGGTCCTTTCTGTTTGATCATCTATCTAAGGGTGAAAGGTTGTACTGAGGTAAACTTAGGTACCAAGACCCTTCTAAAAGGCCTTCCAAAAGTAAGAGGTAAACTAAGCACCTCTTTCTGAAATAATAGATAGCAAAACATTGTACAACCTAACCATCTCTTTGAGATAGAGTTTGGCATAGTCCTCGGCTGAATAAGAAATATGGACTGGTAAGAAATGACCTGATTTGGTTATTCTGTCCACAATGACCCAAATCGAATCGTGCTGACGACAAGTACAAGGTAAACCCATCACAAAGTCCATATTCACTTTCTTTCACTTCCAAGTGGGAATACTGAACTCCTTCATATACCTACTAAGATTTTGATGTTCAATCTTAACCAGCTAACATGTTATGCATTTAGCTACAAACTCTACAATATCTCTCTTCATCCCATTCTAATAATAGATTTCTCATAGATCGTGGTACATCTTTGTGGCCCCTTGATGAATAGAGTAGCGTGCACCATGTGCTTCAGTAAGAATTCTCTATCTTATGCCATCCACACATGGCACACATAACCTAACCTAGCAATGCAACATACCATCTCCCCTTTAGGAGAAAACCTCTACTTTCTCGTCTCTGACTGACTCTCTTAACTTAACTAAATTGGAATCTCTATCCTACTTTTATTTCACCTCAGAAACTAAAGAAGACTCCAAACTATTCTGCACCCAAACACTTCCCTCAGCTGAATTAACCAAATGGACACCTAGCCTGGTAAGTTGATGAACTTTCTGAAATAACTTCTTTTTACCATCCTAAACGTGAGCAACACTACCCTTGGATAACCTACTGAGGGCATCTTCCATTACATTGGCCTTGCTCGGATGATACAGAACACTCATGTCATAATTTTTCGATAACTCTAACCACTTTCTCTGATGCAAGTTTAGGTCTTTCTACGAAAATACATACTGTAGGATTTTGTGGTATATGAACACATCAATATGTACCCCATACAAATAGTGCCTCCAAATATTTAAGGCAAACACAACAGATGCTAATTCCAGCTCATCGGTGGGGTAATTCCCTTTATGGGGCTTAAGTTGTCTAGAGTCATAGGCCACAACCTTACCCCTCTGCATCAAAACACACCCCAATCCAACTCTGGAAGCATCACAATATACAACAAATCCATCTGAACCATCGGGTAAAGTCAAAACTGAGGTTGTAGTGAGTCGAGTCTTCAACTCCTTAAAACTTTTCTCATAAGAATCTAACCATTGAAACTTAACTTTCTTCTGAGTCAGCCTGGACATAGGATATGTAATAGACAAAAATCCTTTAATAAATCACCGGTAATAGACCCAAAAAACTCCTGATATTTGATGAAGAAATGGGTCTGGTCCAGTTTCTCACTGCTTCGATCTTTTGAGAATCAACTCTAATGCCATCACCGGAAACTATATAACCAAGGAATACTACTGAACTTAGCCAAAACTCACACTTACTAAATTTGGTGAATAGTCGATGGGCTTTGAGAGTCCGTAATACTATTCTGAGATAGTCTGCGTGATCATGTTCATTATGGGAGTAGACAAGAATGTCATCGATGAAGACTATGATGAATATGTCCAAGTGCTTCTTGAACACATAGTTTATCAAGTCCATGAAAGCTGCTGGGGATTGGTAAGACCAAATAAAAATACTAGAAATTCAAAGTGGCCATATCGAGTTCTAAAAGCTGTTTTTGGAATGTCACATTCTCTGAATCTAAGCTGATGATAGTTGGATCTGAGGTCTATCTTAGAAAAGTAACTGGCACCCTGAAGTTAGTTGAACAAGTCATCAATTCTAGGAAGTGGATACTTATTCTTGATGGTGACTTTGTTCAACTGAAGGTAGTCAATACATATTTTAAGAGAACCATCTTTCTTTCGTACAAATAGAACTAGTGCACCCCAAGGATATATACTGGGCCTGATAATACCTTGCTAAGAGGTCTTTCAACTATTCTTTTAACTCTTTAAGTTTATCTGGAGCCATTCTATATGGCAGAATAGAGATGGGCTGAGTTTCTGGAAGAAGGTCTATTCCGAAGTCAATTTCCCATTTGAGAGGAATTCCGACGAGATCTTCAGTAATTCACTTGCGACTGGAACTGACTCAAGGTTATAAGTCTCATAACTAGTGTATTTTACTCGTACCAAATGGTAGACACACCCCTTGGATATCATTTTTCTTGCTCTAAGTTATGAAATAAGTTGACCCTTATGCGCTGTGGTACTACCCCTCCATTTAAGGACTGGTTCATTAGGGAACTAAAAGTAGACAATTTTTCTTCTACAATCAACTAAATCATAGCATGAACGAAGCCAATCCATGCCGAGAATGACGTCAAAATTCATCATCTCCAACTCTATTATGTTTGCTAAAGTAAATTTCTGAGATACCACAACTGGACAGTTTCTGTATACTCGTTGGGCTATGATAGATTTATCTACTAGGGTAGAGACTGAGAAGGGTTCTACTAAGATTTTGAGACTAACTCTGAAGTTGACAACTATATAAGGAGTTACAAAAGACAGTGAAGCTCTAAGATCTAATAAAGCATAAACATGTAAATGGTAAACTTATAATGTACCAGTGACCACGTCAGGAGAACTTTCCTGATCCAGTCGGGACTAGAGTGCATAGATCTTGTTTGGGCATTGCCCATTGGTGGCACTGGAAGCGGCACCCTGCTGAGACGGCGATCGGATTGGGCTAGGGAACGATTATACTGACTCTGCAAACCCAACTGAGGATACTCTCTAATTTTATGATCTGGCTTATCACACCTAAAACCCATATTGCTGCCAGCCCTGCAGACACCTTAATGGTTTCTGCCATACTTCTGACAAAGAGGATTTGTTTGGTCATTGTTCACAGTACCCTGAGATTTAGAACCTGGCGCCCTATCCTTATTACCATTTCTGAATTTAAGCACCAGAGCACTAACTTAGGATGGAGCTAGGACTGAAGATTTTGGGTGGAACTGACGATGATTACCACCCTCTAACTTAGGATGAGCAAAACTAAAGCTACCTGTTCTAGCCTTTTTGCTCTCCCTCTCTTTCTCCTTAGATTTCTCCTCCTCAATCTGTTGATCATGGACCATCAACCTAGATAAGTCCATCTCTTTATTCAGCATTGTAGTCCTACACTCCTTGACCACACTAGCAGATACTCTAGACATGAACTTACTCATCTTAGACCTGCTATCAACTACCACATGAGGAGCATACTTGGCCAACCGAGTAAACTTTAGGGAATACTTCTTTACACACATGTTGCCCTACTTTAGGTTAATGAACTCTAACACTTTATCCCCTCTCTACTCTAATAGAAAGAACCTATCTAAGAAGGAAGTAGCAAACTTCTTCCATTCTATAGGCCCTGCATCTGCGCCTCTTTCTACCTTTCACTGTATAAACAATGTATGAGCTACATCTTGCAACTGATAGGCAACTTACTCAGCACTCTTACTAGCAGTTACCCCCATAATGTTTGTTACCTTCTGCACAATGTCAAGGAATTCATGTGGGTCCTCTTTATACTTAGACCCTAAAAATATAGGAGGATTTATTCGGGTGAAGTCTCGAATTCTAACTGTAGTAGTATTGGCCACTGGGTTGGCATGAATAGCAGCTGGACAAATATTTTGATTTGCCACACAATGGTCTAGAGTAGTAAAAGCTGCTCGAAATTTTGCGTGAAAAACGTGCTCATTCAGGGGATCTTTCTTAACGGGCAGAGGTGCTGGCTGGTTTCTAGTTCTTTTTTCATTGGTCTTTCTAGGAGGCATGTTTTGTAAATGGAAGGGAAAATTAGATTAGACAGAGAGTTTAGCTTGAGCTTATGCTCACTCACATGATATGGACATTAAAAGAAGGGAACTTTTTCCTAAATATGCCTCAAAGCCTCTTGTCCATAAGTGTACAATATTATACACCCATGCACAAAACTCTACTTGATGTGGCTTTCAGACTCCCTGGGACTCTTTAGAACCTTAGGCTCTGATACCAAGTTTGTAATGCCCCATGACTACACCCTGGGCATCACACTATTCTTACAATCCCAAAGGACTGCAAGCTAACCCATGACTGGTACCTGCTATGAGCACTGAATATAATACTAAAATATATGTGAAAGAAAATATATAAATGCCATGAGGTTCTCAAAATACCAAAATAATAATTGAGTATAACTGATAATAACATCTGAAAATAGAATAACTGACTATGCTAGTCTGAAAGCCTCTAACTGTCTAAATATGGAGTTGATGGGACAAACCCCCAACTAAATATGACTGAAATAAATACTTATAACGCCCCAAGAGGACACCCTAGGTGTCACACGATGCTTAAATTCCAAAGGGACCATAAGCTAACCCATGAGCTGGTACCTGCTATGAGCACTAGACAACATGATCATAAATATAGAAGAATACTGACATGCCATAAGGTTTTAATAACTGAATTCAAAACTGAAACATGAGTCTATAGAAATAACTAACTGAATCTAATAAAATATTGATAAACTGGATAACTAACTGTAATGTCTAAATACTGAATAACTAACTCTAATATCTGATAAGCCTTTGAAACTGAATGACTGTGAGTTGATGGGACAGGCCCCAACTAACTCCATCTAACTACTAAACTGAGTTATGAAATAAAGTAAGCTTATCCTTAAAGTATGAGGACCCACTATTACTACTACTGAGGATCTGATAAGTCTAATTGCGAGTCAGGAACTGAACGTCAGAACCTATAATATAATATATCATAGCGTAAAAGAAAAGGTATATAATCAGTACTTTGAATGTACTAGTATGCTAAATAAGGTAGGCTGATATGCATGGTTTCATGAACAAAACTAATAATTAACTGAATATGCATGTAAGGCATGAAGTACTGAATAGAGAGCATAAAATCTGTGGGTACTGGGAATATGTGGAAATCTGTAAATACTAAGTATGTATAAAAATTTGTAAATACTGAAGATACATAAAAATCTGTGGATACTGAGGATGCATGACCAACCATTTAACACGAACTGAGTAAAATCAATAAACTAAAGTACTAAAATAATTGAAATTTGTATGCTTTGGTCAAACAACACTAAGACTGAATAACTTAACTGAGATTGTAACTAAGACTATATCTAAGACTGTGGGAGGTATCATCTAACTGACATGCCATAATCTGAGCTAATCGGGGTCCAACCTGTAACCCTAGTTGTAAGAGTGTTAATACCATGCCATGGGTACTAACGCTGGTTGTGTGGGTCCACTAACACGGGTAACCACTGTGAGATAGTCAAGCCTAAGTTGATGGGTGACTTCTCATATCCTACGTTGGATACGTAGTTCTAGAGTATAGGGAGTGCTACTAATGACTCTGCCTATCTGACGGGGAAGTCTCCATCCCTATACTCGCTCAATGCTAAATCCTACTCACAACTGAAAGACACTGAAATACTAGACTGTTCTGAGTTTAACTGACTGATAACTGACTAATCTGATAATGCTCATAGTATGTTCTGAAGACTATTCTGTAATGTACTGAGACTAAACTAGATAAACAGCTATGGTTTTCGAGTATTCAATACCCCCAGGACTCAGAACAATAATAGTAAAATGACACTAAAATCTTGAAAGACATAGCATGAAGGCTTTTATTAAATATTCATTCTTGTAAGCATTTTATCAAACACTTGATATGCATGGTGTACATTAAGAATGATAAATAGACCAAAACTTGTAGTAAAGCACAATTTCAACACAAATCATGAACTAATTCAGTGGACAACAACATTTAATCATATGGAGTGTAGTAATAAACATCAATTTCAGTAAAACATAGTATAGAACAAGATTCGTGGAAATTCATGGTTTAATCATCATTTAAAATCAATATAACTTGAAAATATCATGCTTTGTAATTTAAAATGGATACTTAGACTCCATGGGTGAAAGGAACCCATGGATGAACATTTAACATACCTGGGATAATGAATTTAGGAGGATTGATAGAGAGTTCTTGAGATTGGGCCTTGAATTTTAGAGTTGGGGTTCTTGATCTTGAAGAGAGTTAATTTTAATTTGAGAGAACAATGCAAAAGTGAGCAAATAATGCTCTCTTAGGGTTAAATCCCATGTTTAGGTGGATTTGAGGTCATGGGAAAAGACCAAACGGCCCTTGGAATTTAAAATTGCAAAACTAGAAAAATTCCCGATTTTCACCCTTGGCACGACACGCCACTATTGCGCCAAGCCACTGGAATTGGACAATTGGGAAACTGGTCGATGACGTGATATGGCGAAATTATGGTCCTTCACTGATTGGGACTTGGAAGTTCTCTGCGATGCAGTGATATTGCAGAGAGATACTAAAAATTGACAAATGCCAATTTGGCCTTTAGCTCGATACGCCAAGATCGCTTACCTTCACTGAAAAATGACAATTGCTATTTACACTGGCTCCATGACGTGTTGGTGACTAAAATGACGGTGTTTAACAACTGAGACTTAAAATTTCCATAACTTCTTACCCAGTTATCGGATTTGAGCAAATTTTTTATCATTGGAAAGCTAATTCAATTTCCTACGTAATGGCAGGCTCTAAACTAAAAAATAATGAGTGTTTCAAAAATTTCATATATGAATGCACATGTACTGGGACTTAGATTATGCTAGGAAAATATGGGGTATTACAATACCAAACTACTGGAATACAAAAGTAGTTAAACTCTGTCCTCAAAATATGAGGTCTCACCACTATATCTACTACTAATAGCCTAAGCTGCTAAGTACGGTCAGGAACTTGAGCGTCCAAACCTATGATATGAGACATCAAAGCACAAAAGAGAGTATGCATCAGTACGTGAAATATACTGGTATGATAATGAGGTGAGACTAGTATACATGGGTTCATATAAATAAGATGATAACTGAATGAATGAACATCAGGAAGTGACTGAAGGAGAGTATATACAAAAAGTAACTACTGAACATGCAATATTGTGCATGTAGGTGTACATTGTGTATTTAAGATTGTACTTAAACTAAGTATTGAATTCTGATGGCTGAGTATCTGATAACTGATAGTCATAGTTCTATGGAACTAATTGAGTTATTTACTAGATATTGAGACTGAACTATAACTGTGGGAGTGTTCATCTAACTGACATACCCCTATGTAGACTGATTTGGGGTCCAACCTGTGACCCTACTTGGAAGGGTCTTAAAACCTTTCCACGGGATACTAACAATGTTGTGTCAACCCTAATATGGCAAGAAGACTCATGAATATATATATATTTGATTATGTCAACCCTAGTCTGGAAGGAGGACAACTTACCCTTCACTAGATATGTAGTTCTGTAACTCAGGGATTGCTACTAAGGGTTAAACCCTAACTGGAAAGAATGCCCCATCCCTAAGTTTTCTCAGTGCTGAGTCTTACTCCCAATTAAAAGACACTAATCACTAGATTGTACTAAGCTTGATTGAACTAATCCTGATCGTGTTGACTGACTGAACTAGACTAAGTTCACTGAGTTTTGTTAATTAACTGAGTACTGCAGTTCTTGACCTTTATTGGGACAATTCTATAACTACTGCAACTAAATAAACAGCTAGATTTTGGGTAATAAAAACCCCCAGGACTCGATAGCATAATAGATAAACTCATATCACAACTTTAGCAACACAACAATAAGTTACCATGCATAGTTCACTCATATGGACATTTTATCAAACACTTGATGAGCATGGTTAATGTACATGATAATGAACAACACATAATTATCATGACTACAACTTAAACTTGCAATTTCAAGATTTTTAACATAGGAATTACATCAATCAGCATACATTTTATCTTATGTTCATGAAACTTATAATTAAATCTTGAATTGAAACCCATACAATAACACAAACATGAATACAACCCAATTTGCACATATAAATCATGAATTTGAAAACTTGTAGTTTTAAAAAGGGTTCTTGAACTCCAAGGGTGGGAAAAAATCCAAGGATGAACACCTAACATACCTGAGCAGTTGAATTCTTGAAGTTTCTTAAAAATTTTATTGGGAATTGATCTTGAATCTTGAAGGCTAGGATTTGCTATTTGAGAAAGAATGCTCTTGATTTGAGGCAATTTGATTAAAATCATGATTAATTAGGCTATTAGGGCATTAATATCATGATTTGAACTGATTAGGGTCATGGAAAAACACCCAACTATCCCTGAAAAGAATTAAATTTTTGTCACTAAAAATCTCAATTTTGGCCATCACCGTGACGCGGTGCCATCGCGGTGAGCCACTGGAATTTGGCTAAAAGTGTATTTCCACAGACAAGTGCAAACATACACTTTGGAGTGACATGGTGGTATCACATTACGTCACTGGAAATTGACAAATGTGAACTGACACTCCTCCGCGACGCGATGCTTATCCTGGTGCCTCACTGGAAAATGCCAATTGGGAACTGGAACTTCACTACGATGTGGTACTATCGTGGTGATTCACTGAAAAATGTCAGTTGAGAACTGGAACTTCACCAAGACATAGTATTATCATGGTGATTCACTGGAAACTTACAAGTGCCATTTTACCTGTCACCGTGATGCGGTACAATCGCGTTGGGCTATTGCTTGAAACTAAATTCGCCATAACTTCTTACCCGGTTATCAAATTAAGGTAAAATTTATATCATTGGAAAGCTGATTGAATTTTTTACACTTTAGTGGGTCTTAAACTGTAAAAATCTATGTATATTGAATTTTATATATATAGGAACCCTCGTACACTAAGAGCTAAACTGAGCTAGGAAAATATAGGGTATTATAATCTCACTGGATGCAGGCATCATACTCAAAAGGAAATCACTTCCAACACTAGGTAGTTACATCTCTATAAATTCCTGATTTGATTACAACTCCACCTGTATATGCTTTTTCACTTGATTTTATGCTACATTCTTTCTATTTTTCTATAGGATGAGATGAGTGAAAAGAACCCTTCATCGATTTGCATCGACTTGCATATTCTAGTTCCAGGTTCTAGGTTGTTGTTAACATCTTATCACCTTCCTCTTTATTTTCTTTGTAAAAACCCCAAATGTTGTTGTATGTTGCACTTTTTTTATGAAATTTTTGTTGCTACTTCAAATTAGTTGTGAAACTCCTCTAATATGTGGAATCCCAATTTTGTCGAGCATAATGATAGCTTTTTCTTTTGTTGGAACCTGTTCCATATTACTGTATTGAAATTCAACTGTAAAATTAAAAACTAAATTAGTGAAAAAAATCAGCTAGAGTGTTACCTTCCCAAAGGAAATGTACCACTCTAACTGATATATTTTTCATCATAGCTTTAATAGAGTTGACCGGGATTACTATACTCTATGGGACCTTCCACTGTTGATTGAGAATCTGCACCATAGCCCACAAATCTATTTCCACCACTATTTGCTGAATATAATTAGTTGTACAGAACTGAAGGCATTTCCTGATAGTTGAAGCTTCTACAACCAAGCTAGTAGTATCTTTAATTCTAGAACCTTTTGCTACCACTAGGTCTCCAAACTGATCTCTAATGCAAAATGAAATGGAACTAGATCCAGGACTACCTTTTAACTGATCTCTATCAGTGTTACCTTTTAACCACCCACTCTTTGGCTGAATCCATCTCACTAGTTTATAAGTACAGAAAAATCTGTATTCATGAAGATCATCCACTATACTAATCCACTTTCTTCCAGTTAATTCCATATTAAACATGAGCTTAATGAACTTGACTATAGTAGTATCTACTTCCCAAAAAATCTTTCTTTCCTAATAAACACCCCCATTTATAATAGTATTCCTCCTTTTCCACAAAAACCAAAGAATAACTATAGGGACTATGTTTAAACAGCCCTCATTCTAACATTACCATCATGATTTCTCCACATTCTTACTTTGCTTCACATTTATTCTCTGATCAACTAATCCAGGTGCTCCATGGTAGTAATTCCACACTTTTTCAGCAATTTCCCCTTCAAGAAATAGATGATTTATTGTTTCTCTTTTTGGATTAGTGCAACAAATACAATTCTCTGAGATTTTAGGATTCCATTTATTCATCACAATAGTAACTGGAATTATCCTATTCCATATCCTCCAAATTAAGAAATAAAATTTAAAAGGCAATTCTTTATGCTATATTGCCTTTAGATCTTCATTTAGATCAGCCTTTTTTTCTTAGAAGATCCCAAGCACTTTTGATAGTGAAATATCCTGCATTATTCATTGTCCACCAGGCTTTATCTGAATTATCTTTAGAACATACAAAATCCATATTATCTCTGACATAGGTTACTACATATTCTTGTACTGAATCTTGCATAACCTCATAGTTCCATCCCTCAACACCTAGGAAATCAAAATATCAGACAAAGGGTGACAATTTTAAACCTCAGAATGCTGCATAAATAGTGGACCAGTATTCGTCCAATTATCAAACCAAGTAGTAGATGTCACCTTTTGGTTCCCACCATATATAATTTTCAAGTTTGTCCCTATTGTTCAATATAGATTTCTACACCTGAGATCCACTTTTCCGTTGTACACAAGTAGGTAATTGTTTTCATAGTACTTATTCCACATAAAGTTTGTCCATAAATTAGTTTGAGTCCTAAACCTCCACCAAATCTTGGCATGCATTGCTTTGTTCTAAGACAACCAGTTTGAGTCCTAAACCTCTACTAAACCACCTTCCTATTTAGGAAGACATAACTTGTTCTGGGACAACCAATGCTTGCTTCCACCAGTAACTTTATTTTGACCAAAAAACTTGACAAATATTCTCTGCACATCTTTCATAAGGAACAACTGCTGATAATACATAGAGTGGAACACTTTGAAGAACACTTTTGATAAGAGCCTCGTTTCTTCCATAGGATAATAATCTCCCCTTCCAAGCCTGAAATTTACCCCTAATCTATTCAATCATATCAACATAATCCTCTTTTTTTCATTTTGGAATAAAATAAGGGACATCCAAGATATTTCAAAGGGAAGGATCCCTTATTCATCCCTGTAATCTACTCCATCTGCCTTACCACATTTGAAGAGGTATTCTAATGTATACAAATAAAAATTTTCCCCTGTTCACCATTTGTCCAGATTTAGCTTCATAGTCCTACAATATTTGCATAATCTTCTCCATTGAATACTCATTAAAAGAGGAAAATATGATAGTATCATCTGGATAAGCAAGGTGGTTCAAATTAGGGCTCCACTTAGGCATACAATATCACACATAGGATATTTCATTAAATAACTGATTAAGAGCTCTTTTCATCACTTAAGCTGATAAAATAAAAAGTCCAGGGGACAGAGGAACTCCTTATTTCACTCCCCATGTTGAATGAAAGAAACCAACTGCATGACCACTCAACAATATAGAATAATAATTGTTAGAGATTAGTCTCCATATCACATCTACCACTTTATGTGAGAAAATAAACTTCCTCATTACTTTCATTAAGAAAAACCAAGAGACCCTATCCTAGGATTTGGTCATATCAAGTTTCAGTACTACATTTGAAGGTTTTCCTCTTTTTCCAAAATCGGAAATTAATTCTTGAGTAAGCTAGACATTCTCCACAATACTTCTTCCTTTCACAAATCCTGATTGATTTGGGGATATTGATCTAGGTAACAGATTTTTCAACCTATCATGCACAATCCTAGACATGATTTTACTAACAAAATTACTCAGACTAATTGGTCTTAGATCAAAAAAGGATTGTACATTATCCTTCTTAGGAATAAGAAACAAATTAGTATGTATAATATATTTAAGAAGAGTATTACCCTAAAATAAATCCACAACCAATATCCTAACATCTCCACTAATAATGTCCTAGAACAACTAATAAAATCTATCAATTAACCCACCAGGTCCGCTGCTAGTATTCCCATTTAGTTTGAACACAACCTGTTTAATCTCTTCGTCATTTAGAATATCTTCAAGATCCATATTTTCCTACTCAGTAATAACATCAGTAATGTACTCTTATAGGGGAAAATCTACTACATCTCTACCTTGTGAAAACTATTTTTGGTAAAAGGAAATAGCCTCTTCTGTAATCTGAGCTTCATTTTCTAACTAGCAACTAGAATCATTAATGATTCTAGAAATTTTTAGCCTATTTCTCCTCTCTTTAACTATGGCATGAAAGAGTTTAGTGTTTCTATCCCCATTCTCAAATCAGTTATACCCAACCTTCTGTTACCAATAACTTTTTACTAGATGAAGATATCTAATATATTTAGCCTTTTGTCTCTACAAACAACTCTGTTTAACTGTGAGGGAGAGTCCTCAAACAACTTATCTTTAATCTTAGTTATTTCTTCCTTGATTATCAACTACTGAAAAATATCTCCATAAGTCTGCCTACTCCACTGAGAAAGGACTTTTTTCACCTTCTTAATTTTTTTTTTTTGAAATCATGAAAAGGGTTATTAAAGCAATCATCATCCCAATTTGATCTGACCCCCTCCACAAATTCAGCATGGTCTATCTAGAAATTGAGAAACTTAAAAGGCTTCTGAACCTTTCTTTCAGTGATCTCACAGCATAGCACTAAAGGAGCATGACCCTACCCATCTCTAGCCAAATGTTCCACCTCTAACAGATTAAACTTATTTTGAAAATCAGCATTACAAAAAACTCTATCCAATTTCTCAAAAATGTAATCATCCCCGGCCTTCTAATCTACCAGGTAAAAGGGCTACCCTTGTGATGAATTTAGGTAAGCTTAGTAATTTCAATACAATCTCAGAAGTCCTCATTTTCATCCAAAGTATCAAGCAAACCTCCAATTTTATCTGATGCATATAGTACTAAGTTAAAATCCCCTCCAATAATCCATGGTTCAGAGACACCATTGGCTATGGAAATAATATTATCCCACAAATCCAGCCTTTGACTTCTGTCACATTTAGCATAAACTATAGTCACCATAAAATAGACCCCATTATAATGATCATGAAGATGAAGATTCAGTAACTGTTTCGTGTCTTATTTAATTGTCACATTAAATCCATGATTCACAAAACACCAAATTTTACCATTACAGTTGTGAAACATAAGAGGCATCTGCAATTTACTTCTATATTTTTTAATAAGCCTAGACTATTAAAATGGCTCTAAAAGTTCTATGAAAGCAAACTTATTCAATCTATTCAGCATTTGAACTCTCTGGAAAGCTCTTTGAGATTTGACCGACCTGATATTCCATACCAATTTTTCATCATTGCTTAGAATATTGACTTACAAACCCTCTCTTGGGTTGAGATATACTAGGTAGATTTTGGTCCCCATTACTTAGCTTTTTCCCTTTCTTACCTTGCTTCAGGGACTTGATTGTTCTTAGAGATAAATCTGCTTCTTTAAAAATTTGCTTCTCTGGATTATCTTTGTTGGTTTTATCCTCCACCCCTTCTATTAGTCCACAAATTTCATCTACTATTTCTATTTGATGGATAAGAATATCATCAAGAACTTTTTTAGGAGACTTAGAATCGCCACTTTATTCTTGTTTAACTACTGGAATAGGGAGTTAGACAATGGGAAGTCTGTTATTGTTGTCCTTAATTAGATATGTTACCTCTTCTAATTGTGCATGATTAGAACTCACCTCTTTGCTTATTAAAACCTTCATCTGTATATCATAATTATCAGATAAGTTACATACAATATGACTTATTGATACTGCCAGCAGGTTTATGTTGCTAATCCAGGATCAATTGCTCTCTTTCATTTGACATATTGTTATTAATACAATCAGGTATGTTATGCTGATATTCTACTTTCTCTGTCTACTTATTATTTGACTTCTTACTCCTTTACTGTGTAGATACAGGTTTCTTCTCATGACTGCTAACTGGAATCTTCCCCGGATTCTGCTGATAATGAAAAAAAATTGGTAACCCATTCTTTAGTTGATATCTCTCTTTCCCCTTTCCCTACTTGTTTGTTAATATAGGTAGTATTCAATGTAATATTATTACTAGAATATTGTATGTTTTCTTCCTCCTCTTCTGCTAGAACATTGAACTGGTTTTTATTATTTGCTTTCTCTGGCAAAATAGCCTTCTCATCCTGATATCGTTTGTTGGGAAAGAGTTTCCTGGTAGGATTCCACCTTTTTCCGATCCATGTCTTCCATCACCTTGTCCCTGTGTAAATCAGCTTTCCTACTTTTATTTTTGTCATTACCTTGTGATGATTCATTCAATTCTTCATTATCAGCATAATTATTATTTAATTCTAGAAGCAATATCCTACATTCCTACTCATTATGCCCCTTCAATAGATATTTCTTACAATATTTGGGCAAGAAGTCATATTGAATTTTCACCTTCTCCACTCTTACTTCATTCGATATTGAATTCACAATTTCCATCTCCATATACTTAGGAAGATCAGACATAATATCCACTTGTACTTTAACCCTAGCTCAACTAGGCTTAGTCTTGTTCATAGTAGCCATGTCCAAGTGAATAGGTTTACCAACTATGGAGGTTAAAGAAAATAGTGATTCTTTCACAAAATATGTCGGTTTAAGATCAGGGAAAGATACACACGCCATAGCTTGTGTGGTCTCTGTCTTAGCATTAAATTTTGCACGAGAAATCAATGGTCTCATTTGATACGAATATCCATCTTTGGCAGTAATGTAATAGACAATTTTAGACATAACATTAACAAAGTCTTCAACCCTATCAGATATCATTAAAATATGTCTATTTCACAATAGTCCAATATTACATCCACCTTTAACATTGAGTTGCCTAGGAATTTGTAATCTAAGATCCTCTAAATTAGGCCATCCATATGAAAATTTCCAATAACAGCATATTGTAGCCCTTCAATCACATTCATTCTGCCAACTTCTTCCTCAGTCCATATTACCTGAGGAACACCATTGAAAAAGTGTGGCTTCTTAATAGGAATTGGTTCAATCTCATTAGATAACTTACAATTACCATCAATACCGGATTTGGATTTTAGTAGATTTGCATAATTCCTTAGTGGGGTTGAAGGTTGCACCACTCCTGATTCCATATTTTTTGGAGGTAATGAAGGAAAATTATTGTTATTGATTTTAAGAGATAACTGATCAGTCGTATAAGATGGCTAACCAGCAGGCACATTGGTCATTCCAGTGAAAATTATGATCAAATTGATAGCGGCTAAAGGTTTTCAGAGAGAGTTTCAAACCCTATTAAGACGCAAATCTGGTTTGATTTCTCTTAGGACTTGTTTTGAAATCCACATTAAAATTGGATTTGCATATAATTGGATGCAATTACAAAGTTTGAATTAAATAAGTAATGCTCTTCCTCAATGAAATATTGTTGCCCTTAATTAAAAGTCTCTTCTTTGGATAGAAAAATATAAGAAGTGCCAATTTTTTACAAGTTTTAAGTAAGAAATCAAAGATTTTTTAAAGATTTAACTTTAAAAATAAGGAAAGATTTTAAATATATAAAAAATAAAAAAATAATCGTACTACAAATATGGTTCAAATCGATGCATCTCTCTTAGTCGCAAAAGTGACGATCTATTAACCACTTAAAACTTCTGCCAGTATATGTTATGTGTACATTATTATATTAAAGTGTAAAGTAACTCTTAGAAATAGACAAAATCATCTAATTTTAAATAATCAAAGATTACACGTACGATTAATATATATATATATATATATATATATATATATATATTCTAAAACATACTATGATTTTGAAAAAGTAGGCACATTTCAGCTTTGATTCAGTTTAATTCGGTGTTTCTAAAATGATATTATCGATGCAAATGAGAAATAATGTCTCATTTTTTCTCTATCATATATTTCATGAAGCAAAAAAAAATGCTTAAGCTACTCTTTGTAAAATCAATTGTGATTATGTTCCTTCTATTTTTTTTATCTCCCTTTAAAATCAACTATGACTATGACCTTTTTATTTTTTATATCTGTTTCTTCATCATCGGCCCAATCTATTATCTATTGACTAGTACTTTCATATAAACCGTTATGATTAAATATAGAAATTATACTACAGATAGGAGTTTTGACAGGAAGAATTAAAAAAATAGTTATTGTGCCTATCATTTGATACTGACAACTAGAGCCTCATCTCATCATTAAGAGAATTATGTATCTTCAGATCAATAAATACCTTGAGGATCCTAAAGGAGGATAATCATTCTAAGAAGAATGAAGAAAAAAAGAAAAAAGAAGGAAAGAGGAGTTTTTGTAAAATTTAATATAATCCAACCAGAAATTAGTCATGCTTGGTGGAGGGTCTGACATGAATTTCTACCTTATTTATTGATCATAGCAGAATGAAACAAGCAGGGTCACATGGCTTATACCTGTAAAGGGACGAAAAAACCATTTGCAGTTTACATTGGTGATTTCCTTATCAGAAGGATTATCCTACATAGAAATATAGAACATAGGTGTTAAGTGTTTGATTTTGATGAATGACAAACTATCAACTTGGGAACTGGTTCATAAAAAGCCTTTGATGACAAAGTGCAACTGCTTAGGGACAAGGTTCATCACGTCCACATCTCTTTTTGTAAGATCACACAAAATTCTAAGCTTAAATCAGTCCGTTAAAGCTTGAAAAGAGGTCCCAACCTTAGGAATTTCAGCTAAGTGGTTATACTTAGAATTATTTTAGCCTTCATAAGTTGGCGATCCTATTCTATAACCGTTATGACCTTAAAATATCGATCTTTGGATTGAATCATGATCAGGTGTATCAATAGGTCACCCCATGTGAGAAAAAATAGCATGTATATGTGTTGTTATATGGTTTCATGTTAAAAACCCTTGAATTTGTGAGTTTTGGATTTTGATCATGATGCTTACATGTTGTAGTATTGTCATGTAAATAAGTTATGCTCCCCAAGTGTTTGATGAATTGCTCATGTGAGTTGAGTAATGAAATCATATCATGTTAGCATGTATACAAGTTCATTTCATGCAAGTGTTTGCTAAACTGCCTCAATGAATGAATGGTCACAATGTGTCTAGCTATCATGTCTTCAAGATTGTGCTATGTTTTACAATTTATGCTATCGAGTCCTGGGGGTATCTAATACCAGACAATCTAGCTGATTACATAGATTTACAGTATTTCAGAATAGTCTCAGTGAAGTCACGCCTAGTAGAACTCAAACAGATAATAGAACTCAGTACATTCAGCTAGTTAATAGAACTCAAAGTATTCAGTCAGTTATCAAAACTCAGTGAACTCAGTCCATTTCAAATAGACAGCACGATTAGTAACAATTCAGTCAAACCTAGTATAGTTTAGAAATTAGTTCAATCTCTTTTCAGTTGGGAGTAGGAATCAGCACCGAGTAAACCCAGGAATGGGGGCATTCCTGTCAGTAAAGGGTTTGACCCTTAGTAGCAATCCCTGCATTGCAGAACTACGTAACCAGTGTAGGTTGATATGTCTTTCTGCTAGTCTAGGGTTGATGGGCTTTCCTGCCAGCAAGGGTTGATGAAAGAGATTCCTGTCAAAGTGGGTTAACTCATAGCCATTGTTAGTATCCCTTGGCAAGGTGCTAATACCCTTCCAACTAGGGTCACAGGTTGAACCACAACTCAGTCATACTCGGGGTATGTCAGTTAGATGAATACTCCCATATTTTAGTTTCAAACTCAGTATAAAAACCTCAGTTTAGTTTTAGAATCAGGACTGTCAGATACAGTCATCCAATTCGGTACAGAACTCTGTTTAGTTTAACATAATTAAGACTGTCAGAAATAGTCACTCAATTTATAGTAATTCAATATCAGTAAACTCAGATATCAGTCATTCTATTATCAGAATTCAGTACCCAGTGTTGGCATGATCTCAATTACAGCATTCGTAATTATGTGCATATTATTGCATAATCAGCATTTATAATAGTTTTAGCTATATATATACTCTTATTCAGTTTATTCATCTCATTTAGCCAGTTATTGTTTATGCATATGAACTCATGCATTCAGCCTTACCTAACTTAGCATACCAGTATATTTAAAGTACTAACGCATACCCTTCTTTTGTGCTATGATGTATTATCATAGGTTCAGACACACAGGCTCTTGACCGCACTTAGCAGCCAAAACTATCAGTAGCAGACTTAGTGGTGAGTCCTCATAGTTTGAGGATAGAGTCATTATTTCAGCATTTTCAGTACATTTTCAGTAGTCGGAGTTAGTTACGGACTTGTCCCATCAACTCCAACTTCAGACAGTTAGAGGCTTTTGGACTAGAGTATTTACAGGCAAATGTTCAAATTTTAGTTTTGATTTTTAGTATTTAGTATTTTGATTTTAGTTTTGAACCTTATGGCAATTTTTTGCCTAATTTCCATATTATATAGTAGCATTATTATTCAGTGATTGCAGCAGGTACCAGTCATAGGTTAGCTTATGGTCTTTAAGGATTATAAGCGATGCAGACTCGGGGCATTACAAACTTGGTATCAAAGCCAGGTTCAACAAAGTCCTAGAAAGTCTAAAATTCACATCTAGTAGAGTCTTATGCATGGGTGTGTAACGTGCCACACTTATGGACAAAAGGATATGAGGCATTTTAGGAAAAGTTTCCCTTCTTTCAGTGTTTATATCGTGTAAGTAAGCATGAGCTCAAGTTATACTCTCAGTCTAATTATTTTCTTACTTCTATTTATAGACTATTCCTCCTAAAAAGAACAATGGAAGAAGAATAGGAAATCAGCCAGCACCTCCACCCGTTCAGGAAGATCCCCTGGATGAGCATATTTCCCACATAGAATTCAGAGCCACTTTTACCACTCTAGCTCATTCTGTGGCAGCCTAAAATGAATTCCCAGCTACCGTTCTGGACAACCCAATGGTCAATAATGCTACATATAGAATTTAGGACTTTACCCGAATTAACCCTCCAGCCTTTACCGAGTCTAAGTTAGATGAGGACCCACAGGAATTCCTTGATCAGGTGCAGAAAGTCACATATATTATAGGGGTGACTGGGAGTGAGAGCGCGGAGTTAGCCACATATTAGTTATAGAATATGGCTCACTCATGGTTTAAGCAGTAGAAGGAAAGAGAGCCACTGATACAGGGCTCATAGAATGGGAGGAGTTTCCCACTGCTTTTTTTGGATATGTTATTCCCACTGGAGTTAAGGGAAGCAAAGGTTTTAGAGTTCGTTAATCTGAAGTAGTTCAATATAACAGTGAAAGATTATTCTCTCAAGTTTACTTAGTTAGCCAGATATACCTCTTAAATGGTAGCAGATAGCAGATCTAAGATGAGTAAGTTTATGTCTGTCGTGGCTAACAGTGTGGTCAAGAAGTGTAGGACTGCAATGCTGATTAAGAAAATGGACATATCTAGGCTCATGGTCCATGCTCAGCAGATAGAGGAGGATAATAATAAAGAGAAGAAGAGGGAGAAAAAGAGAGCAAGAACAGGTAGCTTTAACTTTACTCAGCCTAAGTCAGAGGGTTGGAGTCGTTTTCAATTCCACCCAAAATCCTTAGTTCTAGCTCCGTCCTCAGCCAGTGCTCTAGTGCTGAAATTCAGAGATGGCAATAAAGATAGGGCACCAGGCCCTAAACCCCATGGTAGTGTTAGTAGTGTCTGAACAAATCCCCTTTTCCAAAAGTATGCTAGAAACCACCAGGGTGTCTACAGGGTTGGCTGTGATGTATGTTTTGAATATGGAAAGCCAGGCCATAAGTTTAGAGAGTGTCCTCAGGTGGGTTTGCAGAGTCAACAAAATCGTCCTTCAGCTCAGTATGGTTGCCTGAATCAGCAAGGTGCCACTTTTAGTGCCACCAGTGGGCAATGCCTAAATAGGCTTTATGTACTTCAGTCCCGACAGTATCAGAAAAGTTCTCCTGATATGGCCACTGGTACGTTACAAATTTATTATTTGCATTTTTATGCTTTGTTAGATATAGGAGTTTTTTTGGCCTTTGTAACTCCTTATATAGTTGTTGACTTTGGAGTTAGTCCCAAAATCCTTGCAAATCTATTCTCAGTCTCTACCCCAGTGGATAAATCTATCATATCTCAACAGGTATATAGAAACTATCCGGTTATGGTATCTCAGAAAGTGACTTCAATAGACTTAGTGGAGTTAGTAATGACAAATTTTTATGTTATTCTTGGCATGGATTTTCTTCATCCATGCTATGCTTTAGTTGACTACAGAAGCAGATTCATCCATTTTTAGTTTCCAAATAAACCTGTCCTTGAGTAGAGGGGTAGTACTTCAGCACTTAGGGGTCAGCTTGTTTCCTACCTTAGGGCGAGAAAAATGATATCTAAAAGGTATGTCTATTATCTCGTTCAAGTTAAAGAATCCAGTTCAAAGACCCCTAATATTGAGTTAGTTCTAGTAGCATATGAATTCCCAGATGTGTTTCCTGAAGATCTTCCTAGAGTCCCTCCCGAGTGGGAAATTGACTTTAGAATAGACCTTATTCCCGATACTCAGCCTATCTCTATCCAGCCATACAGAATGGCCCCAACAAAACTTAAAGAGTTAAAAGAACAGTTGAAAGATCTCCTAGATAAGGGATTTATCAGAACCAGTGTATCCCTTGGGGTGCACCAGTTCTATTCATGCGTAAAAAAGACGGTTCTCTTAGAATATGTATAGACTACCATCAGCTAAATAAAGTTACGGTCAAGAACAAGTATCCACTTCCCAGAATCGATGACTTGTTTGGCCAACTTCAGGGTGCCAGTTACTTTTCTAAGATAGACCTTAGATTAGTCTATCACTAGCTTAGAGTCAGAGATTATGACATTCTGAAAACAGCTTTCAAAACTCGATATGGTCACTTCAAATTCTTAGTCATGTCGTTTGGTCTTACCAATACTCTAACATCCTTCATGGACTTGATGAATCACGTGTTCAAGCAGTACTTGGATATGTTGATGACATTTTTGTCTACTCTCACAGTGAACAAGATTATGCAGACCATCTCAAAATAGTGTTAAAAACTCTCAAGGCCCATCAGTTGTTCACCAAATTTAGTAAGTGCGAATTATGGCTAAGGTCAATAGCTTTCCTTGGTTATATAGTTTCTGGTGATGGCATTAAAGTTTATTCTCAAAAGACCAAAGTAGTGAAAAACTGCCCATACCTATCTCTCCGTCCAATATCAGGAGTTTCTTGGGTTTGGCTGGCTATTACTAACAGTTTGTTGATGGATTTTCATCCATTGCATCCCCCATATCCAGATTGACTCAGAATAAAGTTAAGTTCCAATGGTCAGATTTTTGTGAGAAGAGTTTTCAGGAGTGAAAGACTCGACTCACTATAGCCCTAGTTTTGACTTTACCAAATGGTTTCAATGGGTTTGTGGTATATTATGATGCTTGTAGAGTTGGTTTGGGGCATGTTTTGATGCATAGAGGTAAGGTCATAGCCTATTCCTCTAGACAGCTTAAGCCCTATAAAAAGAATTATCTAACTCATGATCTTGAATTAGCAGTTGTTGTATTTGCCTTAAAGATTTAGAGGTATTATTTGTATGGGGTACATATAGATGTGTTCACAGACTATAAAAGCCTGCAGTATGTGTTTTCTCAGAAAGATCTAAACCTACGTTAGAGAAGGTGGTTAGAGTTGTTGAAAGAGTATGACATGAACGTCCTGTATCATCCGAGCAAGGACAATGTAATGGTTGATGCTCTCAGTAGGATTTCTATGGGTAATGTTCCTCACGTAGAGGATGGTAAAAAAAAAGTTAGTGCAGGAAGTTCATCATCTTGACTGACTACGTGCTCGTTTAGTCAATTCATCAGAAGGTAGTGTGTGGGTGTAGAATAGTTTAGAATCATCTCTGGTTTTTAAAGTAAAGGAAGGGTAGGACAGAGATCCCAGTCTTGTCAAGTTGAAAGAGTCAATCAGAGACCAGAAAGTAAAGGTTTTCTCCTAAGGGGGAGATGGTGTGTTGCATTGCTAGGGTCAGTTATGTATGCCATGTGTAGTTGACTTGAGGTAACGGATTCTTGTAGAAGTGCATGGAGCGCATTACTCTATTCATCCAAGGGCCACTAAGTATACCATGATTTGTGGGAGTTCTATTGGTGGAGTGGAATGAAGATGGACATTGCCAAGTTTGTGGCTAAGTGCTCTACATGTCAGCAGGTTAAGATTGAGCACCAGAAACCTAGTGGTTCCATACAGGAGTTCAGCATTCCTATGTGGAAGTGGGAGGAAGTGAACATGAATTTTGTGGTGAGTTTGCCTCGTACTCACCACCAGCATAATTTGATTTGGGTCATTATAGACAGGATGACCAAATTAGCTCACTTCTTATTAGTTCATACCTCTTATTCAGTCGAGGACTATGCCAAACTCTATGTTAGAGAGTTGGCCAGGTTACACAGAGTCCCAGTATCCATTATCTTAGATAGAGGTACCTAATTTACCTCTTGTTTCTGAAAAGCATTCTAAAAGGGTCTTGGTACCCAAGTTCACCTCAGTATAGCCTTTCACCCTCAGACATATGGTCAAGCAAAAAGGACCATTCAAACTTTGGAAGATATGTTAAGGGCATGTTCCATTGACTTTAAGGGTAGATGGGATGACGAATTGCCCTTGAATGAGTTCGTATATAATAACAGTTATCATTCCAGCATTCAGATGGCTCTATTTGAGGCGTTCTATGGAAGGAAATTTAGATCTCCTATTGGTTGGTTTGAAGTGGGTGAGGACACAGTGGTAGGGCCTAACTTGATATTTGATGTCTTAGAAAAAGTTTAGTTAATCAGGGAAAGGCTTAAGACGGCTCAGAGTTGACAGAAATTGTATGCAGATGTGCAAAGAAAAGATCTCGAGTTTGAGATTAGTGACTATGTGTATCTAAAAATCTCTCCTATGAAGGGAGTGAAGAAGTTTAGCAAGAAGGGGAAACTCAGTCCTCGATATGTCGGTCCTTACCGAATTCTCAGCTGTTTTGAAAAGGTAGCTTACGAGCTTGAGTTACCTTCAGACCTAGCTTCAGTGCACCCAGTGTTTCATGTCTCCTTGCTAAAGAAGTGCATAGGTGACCCAGTAATTATAGTCACGATAGAGGGCATTGATGTCTAGAATAGCCTCTCTTATAAGGAAATCCAAGTTGAAATTCTCAATTCTCAGGTACGTAGACTTAGGAATAAAGAGGTTCCTCTAGTCAAAGTTCTTTGGTGGAATCAGACCATTGAGGGATCTTCCTGAGAAGCAGAAGTAGATATGCGGACCAAGTATCCTCACCTATTCTCCACAAACTCAGACTCAGCTCAAGGTAACAGTTTTTCTTGAATTCATTCAGTTCCATGCTCAGATTACCTTTACAACTCTGTATTGGTTCAGTTACATACATTCTCATATCATGCATACCTTCATGAAATAGCTTAGTCATGTGTCATGTTTTCAGAACTCAATCATGCTTCAATTGTGCTTTTTTAGTATATATAAATTCAGTCTATCAGTATCCTCAACTTAGTTAGTCTCATTCGAGGATGAATGTTCCCAAGGGGGAGAATTGTAAAACCCTTCAAAATTCTAAGCTTAACTCAGTCCGTTAAATCTTGAAAAGAGGTCTCAGACTTAGGAATTTCAGCTGAGTATTTATACTTAGAATTATTTTAGCCTTCATAAGTTGGCGATCCTATTCTATGACCCTTACGCCCTTAAAATGTAGATCCTTAAATAAAATCATGATCAAGTGTGTCAATAGGTCACCCCAAGTAAGTTTGGGATTTTTCGGACCTCGTTTGAATAATATTCAGGTGACCAAAATAGTGGGTCGATTCGATCTCGATGCATCACATCGTCTAACACGTTGATGGATAATTTTTCCCCAGCTTTTAATGTAATTCCAGTGAACCAATGCAAACTCAACACGGCGCGTTGGTCACCGGATTGATGCCATCGATGCGGTGCATTGATATGTATGTCACTGGGCATACTTTTCAATCATTAAAAGCCTATGTCCAGAGAGGTAATTGGGTCATTTTCCACTCATATTCAGCCCCAAAAACACGAGATTAAATCATTCCTAGGGAAAAAATACTCATTTTCTCTCAAATTTCTCTCAAGAACAAACCCTAGGGCTTTCGATTTCAAATTTAAACTTCAAGAACTCACCATCAATCTTCACAAATTCAAGCATCAAGGTATGTTAGGTGTTCATCCAAGGGTTTCCTTCCACCCTGGGAGTTCAAGAACCCCTTTTAAATTACAAGTTGGCTTCTTTCATAGAATTCATGTTGAATGTGATTGTATTCATGATTATGATGTAGTTGGGTTTATAATCCAAGATTAATTGCAAGTTTCTTGAGAAAAAATAGTATGTATATGTGTTGTTATATGGTTTCATGTTAAAAACCCTTGAATTTGTGAGTTTGGGATTTTGATCATGATGCTTACATATTGTAGTATTGTCATGTGTATAAGTTATGCTCCCCAAGTGTTTGATGAATTGTTCATGTGAGTTGAGTAATGAAATCATATTATGTTAGCATGTATACAAGTTAATGTCATGCAAGTGTTTGCTAAAATACCTCAATGAATGAATGGTGACAATGTGTCTGGCTATCATGTCTTCAAGACTGTGCTAGGTTTTACAATTTATGCTATCGAGTCCTGGGGGTTATCTAATACCCGATAATCTAGCTGATTACCTATATTTATAGTAGTTTCAAAATAGTCTCAGTGAAGTCACGCCTAGTAGTACTCAGATAGATAATAGAACTCAGTACATTTAGCCACTTAGTATAACTCAGAGTATTCAGTCAGTTATCAAAACTTAGTGAACTCAGTCCAGTTCAGATAGACAGCACGATCAGTAATAGTTCAGTCAAGCCTAGTACAGTCTAGAAATTAGTTCATTATCTTTTCAGTTGGGAGTAGGAATTAGCACCGAGTGAACCCAGGGATGGGGGCATTCCTGTCAGTAAAGGGTTTGAGCCTTAGTAGCACTCCCTGCATTACAGAACTACGTATCCAGTGTAGGTTGAGATGTCTTTCTGCGATTCTAAGGTTGATACATCTCGTACTAGTTTTCCTGCCAGCGAAGGTTGGTGAAAGAGCTTCCTGTTAGAGAGGGTTAACTCATACACATTATTAGTATTCCTTGGCAAGGTTCTAATACCCTTCCAACTGAGGTCACAGGTTGGACCCCAACTCAGTCATACTCGGGGTATGTCAGTTAGATGAACACTCCCATAGTTTCAATTTCAGATTCAGTATAAAAATCTCAGTTCAGTTTTTGACTCAGGACTATTAGATACATTCACCCAACTCAGTACAAAACTCAATTCAGTTCTATAAAATCAAGACTGTCAGAAATAGTCACTCAGTATACAATAATTCAGTATCAATAAACTCATATATCATTCATTTAGTTATCAAAATTCAGTACCTAATATTGACAAGATATCAGTTACAGCATGCGTAATTATGTGCATATCATTACAAAAGCAGTATTTACAGTAGTTTTAGATATACATGTACTCTCATTCAGTTATACTCATGACATTCTGTCAGTTACTGTCATGCATTCAGCCTTACCTCACTTAGCATACCAATACATTCAAATTATGAATACATACCTTTCTTTTGCGCTATGATGTCATATATCATAGGTTCAGATGCACGAGCTCCTGACCGTACTTAGTTGCCCAAACTATCAGCAGCAGACTTAGTGGTGAGTCCTTATTGTTCGAGGACAGAGTCATTATTTCAACATTTTTAGTATATTTTTAGTAGTCAGAGTTATTTGGGGACTTGTCCCATCAACTCCACCTTCAGACAGTTAGAGGCTTTCGAACTAGAGTATTTACAGGCAGATGTTCAAATTTTAGTATTGATTTTTAGTATTCAGTATTTTGATTTCAGTTTTGAACCTTATGGCAATTTTTGCCTAATTCTGCATTATATAGTATCATTATTATTCGGGGATTACAGCAGGTACTAGTCATGGTTTAGCTTGTGATCCTTCGGGATTATGAGAACCGTATGACGTTCGGGGTGTAGACTCGAGGTGTTACACTTTCACTCAGTCATCATTACACCTATAAAAGTACACTTTTGGTAGAAAGTTTATGTCAAGGATGCAACACCTTTTTGCCCCATCTAATAGAAAACGTCCTAGGTTTTCTTGTCTCTTATGTATGCAATATATCACAAAAAAAAAAACCTAAGCTTCCATATGCAAACAACATCAAATATCTCTTGAATTATTTTTTGATTCAAAGCCTCGCTTGCAATAGGGACCTGCTCAACTTCAAAACAACATAACAACATTCTTTTGGAAACAAAAAAAAAATCTATTCGAGGGGGAGATGAGAGATATTTTGTTCCACATCATCTTGTGTGTCTCAAGATCTTGTTGTATTTGAGGCTTTCTTTTATGTTCATAAACGTTTTCTACTGCACTTGTTCATTAATAATAGGTATATTCTCAATGAGTTTTTGTCACCAGAAGTGTCACTTAGAGTTAGTTGACATAGAAGCTAGAGTTAGTTTTAAACTAATTCAGTTAGAGTTAGTTGTGTCAATTAATGTAATAGAGTTATTGCATTAGAGTTTGTTGTAATAGAGTTATTACAAGTTGAAGAAGGGAAATAGGTTATTCTTAAACCATGGAGTTTGTATTTAAGTTTGCTTGAACTTTGTTAAGTGGTTGGAAATCCTACATGGTAGGTCATGATTTTCACCCTTTAGAAAAGAGTTTCCACGTAAAATATTATGTGCATGCATTGTTATTTTACGTTTATTTTACTTTCAATCTTGTTCATCACTGAATATGATAGTTGGGACAAGGTCCCTAGGTTGATTGTCTATTTGTGTAGTTCTTCATTTGGTATCAGAGCAGGTTTTTCCTAAAAAGTTAACATCTAGGAAGGATCATATAAATGGCAGCACCATCAAATCTTGAAGAAGATCAATCAACTACTAGGCCACCTAGATTTAATGGACAATATTATGGGTGGTAGAAAACTCGTATGTATGACTTTATCATGGATGAGGATTGTAAACTATGGGATATTTTAATGATGGACCTTTTGTTCACACTAAGCTAGTAAAACTTGGTGATGTTACTTCAACTGTTCCAAAAACAAAGAAGGAGTTTGATGGAACTAACAAAAAGAAGATAGAGAAAATTTTCAAGGCAAAGAATCTTCTTATTTGTAGAATTGGTCCTGATGATATACCAGGATCTCAGCTTGTGAAACTGTAAATAAAATGTAGGAATGCTTGCAAATCGCCCATATGGGAACTAGTCAAGTCAAGGAGTCTAAAGTCGATATGCTAATAACTCAATATGAAGCATTCAACAAGAAGGAGAGTGGCACCATACAAGAAATGCTTACTAGGTTCATTATTATTACTAATGAGCTCCACTATCTTTGTGAGGTAATCAACCTACCAAACAGGTCTGTAAATTTCTTAGTATTTTACCTATGTCAAGGAAAAGTAAGGTAAATGTTATAACAGAAGTTAGGGACCTAAAAACCCTAACTATGGATGAACTGGGAAATTAAAGACAGATGAACTCAAGAAGTAATAAGATAAGGCAAAAAGTGAACTAAAGAAAGAAAAGAATCTGGTACAAAAGTCAACAAAAAAAGAATCCAGTGCTGAAGATAAAGAGATTGCCTATATTACCAAGAGATTTCCCAAAATCGTAAGAAGAACAAGTGTACTTCCTAGAAAAGGAGAATTAAGAATATACAGTAGGGATAACAAGGGAAATGACACTTGCCAAAAGTGTGGCAAGCCAAGGCACTTCATCAAATACTACCCTCTTCACAAAGTAGAGTATGTCAAGAACATTGGATAAAGAGAGAAGAAGAAAAATTGGGTTCATGATAGATATAGCAGAAGAGTTGTTGTTGAAAGAGTGGTGAAGCAAGATCTTGTAGCTTATGGGGGCTCTTCTAGTGAGTTTGATAATTTAGAAAAGTAAGAAGATGTCTCTATGATGGTGGTTAAGGATGATGCTCAGATCTATGACTCACTTTTTTCCATGATGCCCATGTCTGATGATGATGAACATCAAAAGGTAACCATCCTGGACATCAAAGAAAATATTAAAGATTAATCACCTAATAAATTAAAATCTCTTACTACTGTGTTGATAGATTCTATCTGTGAGCTCATAAAAGATAATGAGTTATTAAGTAAAAAGATTAATGTGATTAAAGTAGAAAAGGTGGATCTAACTGAACAAATGCCTAAACTACAAGAAAATTGTCGATACCTTTCTTTTGAGAATGATTTTTTAAATGAAAAAGTCATTGAAATACCTAAGTACCATAAAAAAGTAAAGGGTGAAGGTAGAAGGATTTAATTTGAGTTGGAGGAGAAGTTGTCCAAGGCTAATATTGACTTAAATACATCCCTGGAAAGGAACTCTAAACTTGAGAGGCACCTAGTTCAGATTAAACTTGAGCTTTAGAAGGCTCTCAAATAGACAACCTCCTCTTAAGTTCTGACAATTCTTATAAATCAAAGGTCAAACAATAGAAGAGGTTTTGGTTACCAGAGTTCAAGTGCACCATATAACTCACATAGCAAGTATGTGTCTGTAAAGAACATTTGTTTGTGCACCCATTATGGTAAAAATTGGACATATAAATGACTCACGTCCTTCAAGACTGTATGTTGTAAGAAAATTGATAAGACTTTCTGAATCAAAGAAAAGTAGTGTTGGTCGACCTGCTAGAATAAGAAAAATTTGAACTTTCCTTTGTCATCCTACTAGGAACTCAAGTTGCAGTAGGTTCCCAAAGCTAACCAATAATTTTATTTATAGGGTAGAGTAAGAGAAAGAAACTACCATTGGTACATGGATAATAGCTATTCTAAACACATGACTGGAAAAATGGAAAACTTCCTATCATTCAAGGCCCATGAAGAAGGCAATGTCTCCATTGGCAATGGTAAGAAAGGGTATATTCCAGGCATTGGCAAGGTTGGAAAAAATTTGAGTCAAACCATTGATGATGTGTACTATGTGCATGGACCAAAATATAGTTTGTTGAGTGTGGATCAAATATGTGATAAAGGAAATAAAGTGTGTTTTATGTCTAACAAGTGTGTAGTCACAAGCCTCAAGGATGATGGTCAAATCAAGATCAAGAACATGATGTTGCAAATTTTGGATCATGTAACTCCAAAGATTTCGCATGCCTCAGTGTTCAAGATGATGTAAAGGCTAGTCCATGTAAGCTGCTCCCTGCTGAATAAGTTGATTAGTAAGGACCTAGTTCGATAATACCTAAGTTGAAGTTAGCCTACTTCAAAGTGCGTGAAACCTTTGTGAAGGGTAAGCAGACTAGGTTCTCCTTCAAGTCAAAGAAATAAGTGAGTACATCCAGACCCCTACAACTTCTTTATATGGACCTGTGTGGACCTATAAAGGTCACAAGTAGAGCGGGAAAGAAGTATATTCTGGTCATAATTAATGATTACTCCAAATTTACCTAGATAATGTTTCAAATATCTAAGGAGGAAATCTTCCAAATTTTTGAAGCCTTTGTAAAATAGGTGCAAGAGAAGTACAATAACAAAATTACTAAGATTAGGTCAGACCATAGTATTGAATTTGGCAATGCTAAGTTCAATCAATTCTGTAATAAGCATAGAATCAATCATAATATTTTAGCTCCTAAAACACCTCTGCAAAATAGTATTATAGGGAGAAAAAATAAAACCTCGCTAGAAATTGCAAGGACTATGTTGATTGATGTAGGAATAACACAAAACTTCTAGGCTGAAGAAGTAAACACAATTTGTCATGTGATCAATAGATTCCTTATCAGGTCCATGCTTAATAAGACTCTATATGAACTCATGACCAAAAGAAAGCCCGAGCTAATTTACTTCAAGCCTTTTGGTTGTAAGTGTTACTTAAAAATGGCAAGAATGATCTTGGAAAGTTTGATCCAAAAAGTAACAAAGGAGTTTTTGTTGGGTACTCCTCAAACATCAAATCTTACAAAATCTACAATAAAAGAACCCAGTGTATAGAGTAGAGTGTACATATTATGTTTGACGAAGCTAGAGGTATTGGTCAAGGTCACTCTAATAATGATCCAAATCTTGAAAAACTTCTCACTATTCTAGGGAAGTCAATTGAAGATGATGATAAGTCAAAAGAAGGAACCAAGGAGATGCAGACTCCTAGGGACCAAGTTCAGTATATGAAAATGTATATTCAGCAGAACATCAGGAACCTGGTTTATCTCAACCCTCTCATGAAGATCTTGACACACATTCTAGCTTAGTAGATCACTAGTCTCTGAGGGTAACACCTCCATGGGAATTGGTCCTCGTTCAAGTCAACCTACTCATCAAAGATCCAACTAAAAGCATTAGTCCTCATATCCTCTTGATATTCTACTTTCTTCTATGGATTCAAGCATACAAACCAGGAGTCGAACAAGAAATCCATGAGCCTTCTTAGTATTTTTGTCTAAGATTAAGCCAAAGAATATGAAAGAGGCCTTGAAAAATACTGATTAGATAAATATCATGCAGGAAGAGTTGCATTAATTTGAGAAAAGTAAGGTATGGCACTTGGTCCCTTGCTCTACAGTCAGAATTATCATAGGGACCAAGTGGATCTACAGGAACAAAGCGGATGAGCATGGTAATACTATCAGGAATAAGGCAAGGATAGTTATGCAAGGTTATAACTAGGACGAAGGCATAGATTATGATGAAACATTTGCTCCTATGGCTAGAATGGAAGTCATTCAAATTCTCATTGCTTTTGCTTCCTACATAGAATTCAAATTATTTTAGATGGATATGAAAATTGCCTTTCTAAATAGATTTCTAAAAAAGTGTATGTGAAAAAACCACCAGGTTTTGAATATATTGACTTTCCAAATCATGCGTTCAAGCTAGACAAGGCTCTTTATGGATTGAAGCAAGCTCCCAGGGCTTGGTATGAAAGGCTTTCAAAATTCTTACTAGGCAGTGGTTTCAAAAAAGAAAAGACAAACAACACACTTTTCATTAAGGTAAGGGGGAGAAACCTGCTCATTTTTTATGTCTATGTTGATGACATCATATTTGGAGCTACAACCAATTCCCTGTGTGATAAATTTGCCAAGTTGATGAGCACTGAATTTGAGATGAGTATGATAGGAGAGTTGAGTTTTTTTCTTGGGTTGCAAATAAAGCAAAGTGCAACTAGTACTACCATTTACCAACAAAAGTATATTTATGAGCTATTAAAAAATTCCATATAGAGGATGCAAAATCCATAGATACTCCTACTAGAAATTCCTCAAAACTAGACTTAAATGAACTTGGTCCCTCTGTAAATAAAACTATGTACAGAGAAATCATTAGTTTATTGTGATATCTTACTGCTAGAAGACCTGACAGTATGTCCAGTGTAGGGATGTATGCTAGCTTCCAAGCAAGTCTAAAAAAATCTCATCAAAGGCTGCCAAAAGAATTTTAAGATATCTTAAAGGAACCCTCGACCTGGTCCTCCTTTATCTTGCGGGTGAGAACTTTGATCTAGTTGGATATGGAAAAGGCTTGTGGTTAGAGTCCACTTGTACAATGAATCGGGTTGGGGTTAGAGTCATCTTGCTTGATATAACCTATGCGGGTGAAAGGTTAGAGTCCTCCACTTCATAGTTTATGATTGGGTGCTTTGAAATGCATACTATGGCCTTGTTATCTTTTTAACACTTGACTAGCAAAATGCTTGTGGTTAGAGTCTACTTGCACAATAAATCGGGTTGGGTTTAAAGTCCTTTTACTTGATATAACTTATGTGGGTGGAAGGTTAGAGTTCTCCACTTCCTGGTTCATGATTGGGTGCTTTGAAATGCATAATATGGCCTTGTTATCTTTTTGACACTTGATATAACCATATATATCTACATGTCTATGTGTATAAATGTGGTGGCTTATGATGGTTTGACTAGGTATTAAATAATGACACTATTTTATCCTTACCCTTGAGTTACATGCTAGCGCTCCAACTGCTAACCATCTCCAAACATTGTGTCGCCATGCGACACAGGGCCCAGAGCATCTTCTTCTCTTCCTGTGTAGTGACCAGATATTCAAGCAAATCGTGTTGACTTTGAAGTGGTGAGATTTCATACTTTGACAGACATATATTTTATAGTTGTTATATCTTATGTTATAGACTTGTATTAGACTTGACTTTTGGCTATTGATGGGACATGCCTTGACATATTATAGACATCAAATCGGTAGAGGCTTATGAATAACTGTGAAATTGGGTAGCTTGGATGTTGTATATTTATATAAATAGAAAGGTTAGACATTCCTAAGTTATGGTTATTTATCATGTTTCCGCTATCTTATTATATATTTAAAGTCCATCCAATGCTTGTTGTTTGATGTAATGGTTAGGTTAGGTTCACAGGGCGATCTTCAGTTCTAAATGGGGCTTGAGATGGCCATACGAAAAGGCCTAGTTTTGGGTTATGTAAAGTTGGTATCAGAGACTAGGTTTATGGTCAGATGGGTGCCCACAAAGTTGTGTCATGTAGAGTCTCTTTTATGGGTGTATAGTATGCCACACTCATAAGAAGAGGCTATGAGGCATTTAGGAATGTTTTACCTTCTTGTTGTCTTATTTTGAGGTATAAAGTTTAAAGTCTTGAATCCTTCTGATTTTTGTTTGCTCGTCTTTCAAATCATACATCCAAGAAGATCTGAATTTCCTGCAAATCGTTCTGTACTAACTGGGGATGATGTTTATGGGAGTTGCTCTACTTATAGAGTCCATACTCGATTTAGGGGTCCGTTAACTGATGGTTCAGGTGTTCCACCGATTTTCTCTAGCCCTCCTTTTCTTCCTCAGGCTAACGTGTCGAATGTTAAGTTTCGTCAGTCGATTCATATGATTGCTCAGTTGGTAGCTTCTCAGGCTGAGCGTGGTGCAACTTTTACTCTATCTTTGAAGACACAAGGGTTGGCCAATTTATGATGTTGAGTCCTCTGACCTTTATCAGTGTTAAGGTAGAGAAAGATCCCCAAGGTTTTCTAAATGAGATGGAAAATATTTTTAGAGTTATGCATGCAACTAATGTGTAAGGGATGGAGTTTGCGTCCTATCAGTTGAAGGATGTGGCATACCAATGGTACGAAGAGTGGGAACGTACGAGGGGTGGTGTTGATGAGTCATCTTTATGGGAGGATTTCACTAATGCTTTTCTGGACCATTTATTTCCTCTAGAGTTGAGGGAAGAAAAGGCAGAGAAGTTTGTTAATCTAAAGCAAGGAAGTATGCTAGTTAAGGATTATGCCATGAAGTTTCACCAATTATCTAGGTATGTCCAAAGATGGTATTAGATATGAGGGCTTGGATGAGAAAGTTTTCCTCGGGATTGTCTCATGAGTTGGTCCTCAAGAGCAAGGTGGCTTTGTTGATCAAAGTTATGGATATATCTATATTAGTTGTGGATATGAAATAAATGAAGGAAGAGAAAAAGAAATAGGTTGAGTTTAGCCAAAGGAAAGGAAAGAGATTTAGGCCTTCTGAGCAAAGTAGTGGAGATAGTGGTAGGTGGCCAAGAAATAAGTGGGGAAGTTTCAGTTCTTTCTCCTCAGCTAGTGCTCCTTAGTTGAGGCCATCAGGTGATCGTCGATCTCAATTTGGTGGTAAATTTTAGGCATAGGGTGTCCAATCTCAGACTAGTGGGGCTCATTCGGCTCCATCCTACCTTCCTTATAGATTTTGTGGTCAGCATCACCATGTCCAGTGTGAGAAAAGGAGGAACCAATATTTTAGATATGGTTAGATTAGGCATATGCAGTGAGAGTGCCCCTCTCTAGTGGATTCTTGGGCCAATAGGACCCTTATTGCTACTTCAACTACTCCTGCACTAAAGGGTGTTGCTTCTGCTTCTGTTTCTGGTACTGGCACTGGCCGAAATTGCTTATACGTAGTTGCTACTCGCCAGGAGTCTGAGGCATCTCCTAATGTTATGGGTATGTTGATACTTTTCTCCCGTTATATGTATTGTTTGATTGATCTAAGATCAACTCTCTCTTATATGACCCCATTTGTGGTTGTGTATTTTGGTTTTGGTCCTGAGTGTGTGCCTGTTCCTTTTTATATTTCTACCCCGATAGGAGACTCTGTGGTTGTTAAAAGAGTCTATAGGGGGTGGTAGTTGTTGGTAGTAGAGAAACTCTGGTAGACTTGAAAGAGTTAGACATGGTTTATTTTGATGTTATTTTGGGGAAGGATTGGTTGCATTCGTGCTATGTTTTCTTATATTGTCAGACCTGTAAGGTCATGTTTAAATTCCCTAATGAACCAGTTATTATATGGGAAGGGGGTCCTTTAGTGCCTAATGAAAAGGTCACCTCATATCTTAAGGCCCGAAAGTTAATTTCTAAAGGGCGTTTGTATTAATTTGGTCTGAGTTAAAGATTCTAACTTTGAAGATCTTTCTATAGAATTTGTTCCCGTGGTTAATGAGTTCCTCGAGGTCTTTTTTTATGACCTTCCTGATATTTCTCCTGATAAGGAAATTAATTTTGGGATTGATTTTGTTCCGAACACTCGTTAATTTCTATCCCTCTTATAGAATGGCTCCGGCAGAGTTAAAGGAGCTTAAGGAGCAATGGAAGGATCTCTTAGATAAAGGTTTGTCCATTCTAGTATTTCTCTTTGGGGTGCTCCTATGTTGTTTGTGTATAAGAAGGATGGTTCTCTTTGAATGTGCATCGATTATCGTCAGTTGAACAAGGTAACCATAAAGAATAAATATCCTCTTCTTAGGATAGATCATTTGTTAGATCAGTTTCAAGGTGAGAAGTGTTTCGCTAAGATTGATCTTCAGTCGGGTTACCATCAGCTTAAGATTAGGGAAGTGGATATCCTTAAGACTGCCTTCAGGACCCGGTATAGTCATTATGAGTTCTTAGTTATGTCTTTGGGGTTGACCAATGCCCCGATGGCATTCATGGATTTGATGAATAGGGTCTTCTATCCATTTCTAAATTTGTTCATCATTATCTTCATTGATGATATCTTGGTCTATTCTAAGAGTGAGGAAGATCATGTCGATCACATTCGTGCTGTGCTACAAACCCTAAAGGACCATTGTTTGTATACTAAGTTCTCTAAGTATGAGTTTTGGTTGAAAGTTGTGTCTTTACTTGGTCATGTTATCTCTAGTGAAGGGATCATGGTGGATCCACAAATAGTTGTTGTGGTTAACAAATGGCCTAGACCTTTGATTCCAACTGATATTCGGAGCGTCTTGGGTTTATCTAGTTACTATAGGAGTTTTTTGGAGAGTTTTTTAATGATAGATGCCCCATTGACTTGACCCAGAAGAAGGTCAAGTTTTTATGGTCGGATGCATGTGAGGGTAGTTTTGAAAAGTTGAAAGATAAATTGACTTCAACTCCAATTTTGACCTTGCTCGAGGGTAATGATGGTTTTGTAGTGTATTGTGATGCTTCTTGTATTGGGCTTGGTTGTGTGTTGATGCAATATGGTAGGGTGGTGGTCTATGCTTCTAGGCATTGAAAGTTCATGAGAAGAGCTGCTCTACTCATGATTTGAAGTTACTGGCCATGGTTTTTGCACTGTTGATTTGGCGTCACTATCTCTATGGGGTTCATGTTGACATATTTTCTGATCATAAGAGCCTTCATTATATGTTTACTCAAAAGGAATTAAATCTCAAACAAATAAGATAGCTTGAGTTGCTAAAGGACTACGATATGAGTCTTCATTACCATCCAGGTAAATCTAACGTAGTTGCTGATGCTCTTAACAAGTTATCCATGGGGAGTTTAGCTCATGTGGATGAGGATAAGCGGGAGTTGGTGAAGGACATTTATCGTTTGGCTAATCTTAGAGTTTGTCTTACGGACTCTGTGGATAGTGGTGTATTTGTGCATCCGGTATCGCAGTCATCTCTTGTTATAGAGATAAAGGAAAAACAGATGTTGGATCCCGATTTAATGAAGATTAAGAGTAATAAGGCTCAACAAAAGGTTGTTGATTTTATGATTGGTGGTGATGGTATCTTGAGGTACCAAGGTAGGCTATATGTTCCCGACGTTGATAGATTGAGGGAAAGGATTATGGTCGAGGCTTATGGATCTCGATATGCTATTTATCCTGGTTCAACAAAGATGTATCATAACCTTAGGGAGTTTTATTGGTGGAATAATATTAAGTGAGATATGGCTAGCTATGTGGCTAAGTGTATGGTGTGTCAACAAGTGAAAGCCGAGCACTTGAGACTCAGTGGGTTGTATCAATAGATAGAGTTGCCCGAATAGAAGTGGGAAGTGATTAATATGGATTTTGTCATCGATCTTCCTCGATCTCAGAATTAATGTGATTCTATTTGTGTTATTATGGATAGAATGACCAAGTCCACTCATTTCTTATCGGTAAGGACTGGTTATTCAGCGGGGGATTATGCTAAGTGGTATCTTGCGAAGATTGTAAATTTGCATGGTGCTCCGGCTTCTATCATTTCGGATCATGGTACTCTATTCTCATCACATTTTGTAAAGTTATTTCAGAAAATTTTGGGAACTAAGGTATTCCTTAGTACCATTTTCTACCCGCAGATGGATGGACAAGTGGAGAGGACTATCCAAACATTGGAAGATTTGTTGTGTGCTTGTGTGATTGATTATTGTGATAGTTAGTATGACCATTTTCCTTTGATTGAATTCACCTATAACAATAGTTACCACTTTAGCATTAGTATGGCTACTTTTGAGATATTGTATGGTAGGAGATATCGTTCTCCTATTAGGTGGTATGAAATTGGTGAGGGTAAGTTGCTGGGCCCTGATTTGGTTCACTAAGCTTTCGAGAAGGTGAAGGTGATTGATGATAGGTTGAAAACCACTCAAAGTTGCTAAAAGTCCTATGCGGATGTGGGGCGTGGGGATTTGGAGTTTAATGTTGGTGATTGGGTATTCTTGAAGGTATCTCCCATAAAGGGAGTGATGCGATTTTGTAAGAAGGGGAAGCTTAGTCCCTGTTATGTTGGTCCATATTTGATTGTACAGAGGGTTGGTAATATTGCCTATGAGTTGGAGTTGCCCTCTAGTTTTAACTCCATTCATCCGGTATTCCATGAGTCCATGTTGCGGAAATATATAGGTGATCCTTCATTGGTTGTTTCCTTAGAGGATGTTGATGTTTCAAACTCTTTTTCCTATGAGAAGCTCCTAATGAGGATCTTGGATCTGCAAGTTCTCCAGTTGAAAATGAAAGAGGTGGCTTCGGTGAAGGTTCTATAGAGGAACCAAAAGTCCGAGGAAGCTACTTGGGAAGTAAAAGAGGACATGAAGTCCAAGTATCCGCATTTTTTTCTATTTTGGAAACTCGTGCTTGAGGTATGTGTTAATCTTCTTAACTTGATTTATGTCTTTGGTAGGCCATGGGTTCAAGTCTCTAAACTATGAATTGAACAAATGTTTTGATAGACTATGGGTTCGAGTCCCAAAGTAAATTGAATGAATGGTTGAGCGATGATGATCACGGCATGTATCTTATCCTTGTTGTATGTCTTTGTTTTCTAACTTGGTTAAAGATTTGTTGGATTTTTAATAATGTGTTAAATTGTGTTTATGCTTGCCTTGTCCCTCATTCAAGGATGAATGATCCAAGTGGGGGATAATTGAAACACCTTGGATTTGGACCCTTAGGGATATCTCCTAAGTTGGGCATTCTGGACAGGGTACAGTTTGATCATGCCTCTCGTATGCTAGGATACGAGTTGTACCCTCCCCTCTCATAAAGTGATCATTTTAGGTTGATAACATACTATTAAAGATATGGTTTATCCCCTCCTAAGTCGTATGTTAGGGTACGGGTTGTATGTTGCCTAGTCGTATGATGCCATAAACTTAGTCTAGTTAAATTTGTCCATGGTATAGTTTAAGGTATGGTTTAGGGTACCATTCTTACCCTGATATACGAGTTAGTCATGTGTAGTTGTATCTTGGATAGTTTAGGAGTCCATGGTGAGGCCTAGGATACGAGTTAGGGTACCACTCGTACCCTAGGATACGGTTTAGACATAAGAGTCATACCCACCTAGAGTTCATTTTCAGCTTTTAAACTGAGGACTTTATGGAAATTTCCTACCCCAAAATCCTTAAGTACCCTCACTATATAACATGTTTTAGCCTCTCATAACACATTTTGAAAGATTAAAACTCACCAAAAACACTCCTAAATCCTCTCTCAACTTCTCTAACAAGATTGGGGCTAGGGTTTATCAAAGAGGCTATCTAGAGACTTGAGGACCAACAATCTCTCTGTGAATCATCTTGTATAAGGCATGTGACTTTTTTCTTATTATTATTTCTCAAATGTCATGTTATTTAAACATTGTTTATGAATCTTTAATGGTGGTTTTTGAAACAAATATTGAGGGTTTTAGTGTATAGTGATGGGTAATGTTTACTCTTGTTGAAACTTGTGTCTATACATGTTTTTGGTGATGATTGGAACATGTGGGTACTTATTGATTGTGGTTTAATAAGAGGGTCATGAGTAACCCTAATATTGATGGTTTTCCCTTGGGTTTTGGTCATGGTAAAGGTATACCCTCAAGGTGTTTGTGAAAATGTCTACTAGAAGTAACTAGTCATATGTTAATGGTGATTTGAACTAAGGTAATGGTTTAATGAGTAAGAATAATTGGTAAATGACCTTGTAAAGTCCTTGTTTTTATGATTTAATTGGTAACCTTGGTGATTGGTTAGGTTAAAAAGAGGTTTGAGTCCCTTAGCATGAAATTGAATTATGTTTGAACTAAAGCTTGGTGTAAGAATGCTAATGAATGGTTTGATAAAGGTCGTGATGACCACAATTTGACTTGAATAGTAGTTGAAACTAAGACATTGGCCTATTAAGGTGATTGATTGATAAATGATTCATAAAGACCTTATGGTCATAAATGATGTTGAATTGTGGCCTTGATGGCTTAAAATAGCTAAATGGGTTAAAGTCCCTAAATTTAAATAGACGTGAATGTATGGACAAAGGGTTAGAGTCCCAATGTCGACTAGTAATGGACACGATGGCTTATGGTTAGAGTCCACTAGCGTAATAGAATGGCTTGTGGTTAGAACTCACTTATTTGATTAGACCGCTAGTGGTTAGAGTCCACTTGTCTAACAAAATGGATTATGGTTTGATTCTACTTGACTATCAAAAGGCTTGTGGTTAGAGTCCACTTGCACAATAAGATGGATTGGGGTTAGGGTCCTCTTGCTTGATATAACCTATGCGAGTAGAAGGTTAGAGTCCTCCACTTCATGCTTCATGATTGGGTGCTTTGAAATGCATACTATGGCCTTGTTATATTTTTTACACTTGATGTAAATATATATATCTACATGTCTATGTGTATAATTATGGTGGCTTATGATGGTTTGACTAGGTATTGAATAATGACACTATTTTATCCTTACCCTTGAGTTACATACTAGTGCTCCAACTGTTAACCATCTCCGAATATTGTGTCCCCACGCGACACAGGGGCTGGAGCATCTTTTTCTCTTCCTGTGTAGTGACCAGGTGTTCGAAAGGCTCGTGTGTTGACTTTGAAGTGGTGAGCTTCCATACTTTGAAAGGCATACATTTCATAGTCTTTCTATCTTATGTTATAAACTTGTATTAGACTTGGTTTTTGGCTATTGCCTGGGGCATATCCTAATATATTATAGACATCGGATTGGTAGAGGCTTGTGGATGATTGTGGACTTGGGTAGGTTGGATGTTGTATGTTGTGATAAATGGAAAGATTAGACATTCCTAAGTTATGGTTATTAATCATGTTTCCGCTATCTTATTATATGTTTAGATTTCATCTGATGCTTGTGGTTTGATGAGATGGTTAGGTTGGGTTCACGAGACGATCTCCGGCCCTAGATGGGGCTTGAGATGCCCATACAACAAGGCCCAGTTTCAAGTCGTATCACCCTAACAAGGGTGGAGAAAAAAAAAGAAACACTAATAGCAATGATGACAAGCCTTTGTCATGAAAAATAACCAAACAAAGGATGTTATCCTCTACAAGGCTCCCTCCTAAAGCAAGAAAGACATATACGACAAGGTCGAGTTCCAAGAAGTTGATGGAGGATGCTCTTGTTGAAAGCAGGCGTAATACTCAAAAAATGAAGAGTCTGAAGAAGAAAGTAGGTTGAGATTGAGGTACCCACTAAGAAAGTGGTTCCTATGGAGAAATCTAAAGAAACTAAAGAGTGACAATGAGAGTGATAGTGAATTTGTTGATATTTTTGGTTATGAAAGTGATGAGGATATTGAGAGAAGTGTGGCTACTGTGAGGGCCAAGTTAAAGGGTGGTGTTGGTGTTTCATCCAAGAAAAAAGGCAAAATAAGTCATGATAAAAAATCCAGTGTCTATTGGTGGATGAAAAAGAAGAAGGAAGAGTACCAAGCTTTAAGGGACCAGGTCCCAGTTCTAAAACTGCCAGGACTTCAAAAGTGCTTGGAGTCTCAGTTAAAGCAACTGTTCCCAGTGTTAAAGCCTTCTCATCCAAAGGAGAAGGGAAAACACTGTGAAGAGTAGAGTTTTTAATACCCAAGAAGTCTTAAGAGAAATATTGTTTGATCCAGAGATTGTTACCATTCCTGGCGTGGCTGATTAATTAAGATAGTCAAGTTCTAGAGTTGGGAGCATCTTTTTGAGCCTCCAGTTCCCACTCTATATGAAAAGGAGGTAAGGAATTTTACCACAATCTTGCCTTCTCAAATGGTGGCCTATATGTGACAACCCAAGTTCATGATGTGAACATTTCTCTCGAAGAGAAAGTATTAGCAAAGGTGTTAGGAGTACCCACACAAGGGACTAGGTCCCTAAAAGATGAGAATGGGTCTGAAATTTTTTTGAAGGTTTGTGGAAAGATGGATGATTTACATGTCAGAATATGATGAAAAAGTCCTTGAAATGAGAGTTTCAACTCCTATTTTAATTGTTTAACAAAGCCCTACTTCCTAGAACTAAGAAATATACAACTATTACAGGCCTTGACCCATTCCTTATAGAAGCTTTGTTTAAGTTTAAACGTGTCAACCTTTCGGATGTCATCATTGAACATATACATAAAGTTATGACGGCCAAAGATGGTAAATCTGGCTTGGCTCATGGATTTTGGTTGAGTAGGGTGTTTGCATACTTTAAAGTTCCATGTAGGCCTAGGAAGGTTTGGTCAGTAAAGAAAATATTCACAGTGTCCACATTAGAAGATAATGAGTGCATTGCCAGTCAAAATGGTGTCAAGTCAAAGTTAGTGGTGGCTAATTTGATCAAAGTACAAACTAGGTTGTAAAGGAAATTGGAAGATATGACTGTTATCTTAGCACAGAAGGATGTTGAGATTATTACCTTGAAGGCTGCATATGTGAAGGGTCATGAAGAGGGACCAGGTCAGAATGAGATTCTTCGTGCTGAAAATGAATTATTGCATGACAAGGTTAATCAACTGGAAGCCAAAGTTAAGAAATTAACTCAACAAATTTTGAACAATCACCCTGCTCCTTTATCAATTTTACCATGCCCCTTCTGGTCCATCTGCGTAAATATTTATCCAACCTGGCCCTTATCATGCCTAATTTCTTTAAGCCTAGTTATTTTAGTCCCATTAGCTCTATTTTGGTTCCTTTTATATTATAGTGGCATTACCTGTACTTATTTTTATAAAGCTTTTGTGATGAATAGGGTATGATTCTTTCTTGAATGATTAATGAATGAATTATGTTTTGGTGCTATCATTCTTTTTACTTCTTTTGATTACCCTTACTCATATTAGTATAGCCTCAATGGTCATGTGTTAACATGTGTATTCGTACTTGGTTTACTGTTTTATCTCTTCCAGAATGCCAAAGGAGGGAAGATGAAGTATAGTGTGTTAGGGAGCAGGTCCCTAAATACAGTAGGAATGTCAGAGTAGTAGTATAGTGACAGAGGAAATTGTGAAATTGTGAAGGCATGCTTGTAGCGGATCTTGTAAAACTTTGAGTATGGGTTTGTCATCATCAAAAAAGGGGTTTAAGTCATTGGTATTGATGATTGACAAACTATCAACTTGGGACCTGGTACATAAAGAGCCTTTGATGACAAAGTTGCAACTGCTTACGGACCAGGTTCATCACGCCCACATCTTTTTCACTCAGTTAGCACTACAGCTGGAAAAGTACACTTCTGGCAGAAAGTTGGTAACAAGACAGCAACACCTCTTTTCCCCAGCCAATTGGATATGTCCTAGGTTTTCTTGGCTCTAATATATGCAACATATCACAACAATAAAATCTTAAGCTTCCATATGCAAACAACACCAAATTTTTCTTGAAGCATCTTATGATTCAAAGCTTACTTACAACAAGGACCTATCCAGTCGTCTTGTATGTCTCAAGCTCTTGTTGTATTTAAGTCTTTGTTTTGTGTTTGTAAATGTTGCCTACTTCTCTTGTTCATTAATAGTAGGTATATTCTCCGTGATTTCTTGTTGTTGGAAGTGTCATCTAGAGTTAGTTGACATAAATGTTAGAGTTAGCTTGAAACTAATTCAGTTAGAGTTAGCCGTGTCAGTTAATGCAATAAAGTTATTGCATTGGAGTTTGTTGTAATAGAGTTATTACAATTTGAAGAAGGGTTAAGAGTTTAATTCTTGAACCATGGAGTGTGTATTCAAGGTTTCTTGAACTTAGTGAAGTAGTTGAAAATCCTATGTGGTATGTCGTGGTTTTTCTCACTTGAGTAAGGAATTTCCGCGTAAAAGATTGTGTGTGCATATTATTCTTGTACGTTTATTTTCATTTTAATCTTGTTCATCTATGCATACGATAGTTGGGACCAGGTCTCCAGATTGGTGGTCTATTCATGTAGTTCTTCAATAAGGAAAGGATTCTTCATTGAATTATGTCCTTCCACTAGTCAAGCTAATTCCTCATGGTAGTTCATAGTAACAACCATAGTGCTTATATTTTTTTAACCTAAAAAAAATGCAAAATGAAGCTTGTTCATTCTCAGGGATCCTATGGTGGCCTTTGGCAAATCTTCTTCCTTTAGATACATATTGTTAGTGTTAGCATCGTTGGTGGTTGTTTTGTAAGTGTTTGTCACAGTGTTAGCCTCTCTAAAACAATGAGTCACTTTTACGTTGTGGGCATAGGTTTTCCTCTGAGCTTCGTCCACTTCTGAGTTCCCATCGGATGTGGTATGGCCTTTGAGCATGTTCACCACTACTAGAGAGTCCATTTCCAAAATAAGTTATACTTGAGGTTGATCACAACACCAGTTGAATCGAGGCAAAGCAGCCTATAGTTTACGAAAATTATAAGTAAAAAATTGAGTTAATAATCCAAATATCACTCAACTATGTACTTTTATCCCAAAAAGTCATTCAACTTTGATCTTTACTCTAAAGGTCATTCAACTAAATTGTTTTACTCCAAAAGTCACACAAACTATTTAATTATTTTTTAATTAAAATTTCCTTATGTGAAATTTTTATTTAAAACAAAATCATAAAAAATGAAAAGTATCCATTCAATGACCTTTTTTGTCCTTATTCCCCAAAATTCCTATCTGTTATGTTTCTTCTCCTTCTCACTTTCTTCTTCTTTTATTTACCATGGATTTCTCATAGCATAAAATTTTGGATAGATATTACAATATTTGGCTGGCTAATACACAATGGGATTAAGCTATTTAAAGACATAAATGTCCTCTTAAAGTAGGTAATTGATGCATAAATCTTTTCATTACAAATCACCACGTACATAACAATCCATTCAACCATGTATACATTATAATCTCCATAGCCAGTATGTGAAAACAAAATAATAAGTTTTAAATAAATTGAGAGGGAGAAAATCAAATACTATTCAACCTCGATCATGGGCTCTTATGATATTATCATCAAAAGTAGAATCAGGATTTGAAGAGTAAATTTTTTCGGTTCTATTCTTTTTAATTTAAAATGTTCTGCCTTAATAGTATGTAACAAATATTCAATGAATTTTAAGATAAATTTAGATCAAAATAATTACATCTAACTAAATCGGTAACAAATAACATGGCTGAGTAATCAAAGTCAAATTAAAATCTAATATTGCATGATTAATTGAATCTCTCTCTTTTGTGTTTAGTTAATCTTTTCGTTTGTCTTATCATTTCTCAACACTTTGTATAAACACCAAACATATACCCATTGAGAAATCAGGATAATCAATAGAGAAGTCACATAATATTTCTCCTCCTTCTTCATCAATGTGTTCTTGATTTCTTTGTATGTTCAAATAATAATATTTGTACTTAGTTAAAAATTTAGTTCATTCATATTTTGCCCTTGGTCAGAGATTGTCTTTAGTAACGAAATCATTGAACAAAATATTCATATTACTAATTTGAAAAGCCACATGGACAAAATGTTATGAGGAGTCCCTAATGAACTAATTCAGATTTGCCCAATATCACACCCTTTAAAAAGGAAAAAACTCTCCATCATGATTTTTCTTTCACGTTCAGGAGTCAAACTCAAGGCCTATGAGAAATAGTGGAGGGATTTTATTCATCCCATGTGAGAAAGAGTGGAGGGATCTTATTCATTCCACCACGACCCTATAACATATTATCTTTGCTTACATTTAACATGGGATCTTAGGGTGCAATGAATTTTCAAATATGAAGAAATGTTAAATATGTATTACACATATTATTACAGCTTAGATCATCCCAAAAATAAATTTAACTCTTGGGTCATTAAATGGATATGAATTTAGAGGAATAGGGATAAAAAGGTCATTAAATGGATACTTTTTATTTTTTAGAATTTTCATTTTGAATAAAAATTCCACATAAATATATTTTAATAAAAAATAATTAAATAGGTTGAGTGACTTTCTAAGTAAAAAATAATAGTTGAGTGGCTTTTGGAGTAAAAATCAAAGTTGAGTGACAATCTGAGATAAATTTCATAGTTGAGTGAATATTTGAGATTAAAGTTGAATAGATTTAGTGAATGTCATAACTATTTCTTCATTTTACTAACTATGTTATGAACCAATTGTCCCACATTGAAAAAATAGAGAAATGCTAAGGGGATTATAAGCCAAATGGGTTCTCCCACCTATTAGACCAGTCTTTTGGGTTGGGCTCTCTCGTTTGGTTTATAACATTATAGCCGTGACCAACGAGGATCGATCCACGCGTAGAGCCATGACTCAGAGTGGTGGCCTGTGCGCCAGGAGTGGTGGCCTGGACCTAAGAGGGGTGCCAGCCGTGACCAACTGGGCTCAGTCATGACCAATGAGGTCGTTGGTTCTCAAGCGGAGGCGATTGTTATGAACTAATTGTTCCATATTGGAAAAATAGAGAAATGTTAAGGGGATTATAAGCCAAATGGGTTCTCCCACCTATTGGACTAGTCTTTTGGGTTGGGCTCTCCCATTTGGTTTATAACATTATAGTCGTAACCAACGAGGATCGATTCACGCGTGGAGCCACGACTCGAAGTGGTGGCCTGTGCACCAGGAGTGGTGGCCTGGACCTAAGAGGGGTGCCAGCCATGACCAACGAGGTCATTGGTTCTCAAGAGGAGACGATTGTTATGAACCAATTATCCCACATTGGAAAAATAGAGAAATGATAAGGGGATTATAAACCAAATGGGTTCTCCCGCCTATTAGACTAGTCTTTTGGGTTGGCCTCCCCCATTTGATTTATAACAAACTATTCCCCCTATTCCGACAGAATTGCCACTCCTAATATAACTTTCACATGTGTTGAGTTTCCAATAAATCATATGTTAGTGAATTTACATATCTAGTTTTCAGTAATGCAGCACAGTGTCTCCCATCTCTATGTTGCTTCCATCCTGCTAAATCTTTTGGGTGTATTTTGTTGGAGCTATCTTCTTATATACTAGTTATAGTAGGACTCTATTTTGTATTTATTTTTGTACTTATCTATTATATAGATATATGTTGTAACTCCTCGTTATAAATACATGAATACAGAACGATCAAGTCTCAAGCTTTAACCTTTCATTTTATCTCTTTCATCTTGGCATCAGGAGCCTTAAAAGATCCATTTTGTGACTTCAGAAACTTCCTCATCTAAGACCACCACACTCTCTGCTCAAAACTGTTATTAGATCAATCTTCTTTTGGCCTTTCAAATCCCCTTTTCAACAGTTTTCAATATCAAATGTTTTGCTCCTATTGAATTAACATACGCCAACCACCTTACATGAAAGAAAGTTTTTTTCACTGTCCTTAAAAATCACAACTTTATTTCCTTAGTAAATGAAACCATACTATGTCCATCACCAGAACACACTGATTTCAGGCTATGGATTCAATGTGATACTATTCTATTAAGTTGGATTAATGCAACCCTTTTTTTCGCTGTTCTTGACACACTTTTGAACTATGCTTATCAGACATCTAAACAGGCTTGGGACACATTAGCCTCCCTATGTTTAGACTAAGTCTCTTCCTCTACAATTCTCCTTAATTTCAAGTTCCAAAATTTCAAAAAAGGGTCTCTTTCTATGGAGGATTATCTTTAAAAACTTTACTTTATTTCCTACTCTCCTAAAGAAATTGGTAAACCTATAATTGATGATGATCTAGTCACTCAAGCGCTACAAGGATTACCTTCATCTTATCATACCTTTGTACCTGGATTAAATTCTACTGGCACACTTTCTTACTTTATTGCATTACGGCCACTTCTTCTCACTGAAGAAGCTCACATTACTGCAAATACTTCTGAAGAGTCAAATTCTCAAACTGCTTTGTTGGTGGCCGCTCAAGGAAAGAACACTTCTAATTTACGTCACATGTTAATGGACATTAGTTTGTAAAAGAACACTATAATGGACAAGATTGTAATAGAAATAATAAGGGTCAACATGGTAAAGGTTGAGGTTACCATAACTCTTCATGGTCTCGTTCAAACAGTAATCTCAGCCTCATTTCCCTGGTACTGGTATTTTGGGTAAATCCTCTTTCTCTCTTGCTAAACAATGTCTAGTTTGTGTCACTATAATCATACTGCATTGGAGTCTAGAAATAGGTTCAATCATTCCTTTATGGCTAACAATATTCCTCAATCATTTGCTACCATGAATTTAGAGGAAGTTCAACCAACAGTTTGGTATCCAGACTCTAAGGCATCTACACACATGACTCATGATCCTTCTACTCTTACTTCTTACACTCCTTATTCTGGTTCTTTTCAAGTTATGGTTAGAGATGATATTCTTCTCTCAATTAAATATATTGGTTCCTATACTATTCCAACAACCTCTAAGCCTCTTCTCTTAAAAAAAGTCTTACATGTCCCTTCCCACACTAAAAATCTATTTTTCATTCAGCACTTATATGCAGATAATAATTGTTTCACTTTACTGGATTTGATTTTCTTGTCAAGTACATGAGGACCGAAACAACATTACTCCACTTTGACGATTTTGGGTCCCTCTATACTCTACGCGTCGCTCCATCTGGCTCCAACCTAGGTCTCTTTGCTAAAATTTTATCTACTTTATTTTTGGCACCTGATTTCGGATATCCTGGTCAAGAGTCTCTTAGCTCTTTAGTTGTTAGAAAATTAATCAGTAATACTTCTTTATTAGCAATAAACATTGTAATGGTTGTCATTTAGGCAAACAAACTCAATGTCTTTTCCTTTATCAAGTACTAATACAAGTTCTCTGTTTGTTTTAATTCATTCATATATTTGGCATGCTCCTATTGTCTCAAAATTTTGGATATCGTTATTAGATTTTATTCCTTAATAATTACACCAAATTCTCTTGGGTTTACTTAATGCACAAAAAAATTGAATCGTTTGACAAATTCAAAAAATTTTATAAACTAGTTAAAAATATTTTTCACACCTCTATTTCTCATTTCCAATGGAGGTGGTGAATACATTAACAACAATTTTAGTTCATTCTTCAAACAAAATGTTATAGTCCACCATTTTTTTGTCCTCATACATCTATTCAAAATGAAAGGGTCGAGCGCAAACATAGGCACATTGCAAATATCTTTTAAATTTTGTGTTGATTCTTGTCTATATGTAGTCTCCCTTATTAATGTTACTCCCCTTCTAGTGCTGCATTTTATATCTCTATTTAAACAACTTTATGGTCGTGTGCCAAATTATAATTTGATTCATATATTTGAATGCCTTTATTATCCCTTTGTAGCAGTTGGTTCTTGCTTCAAGTTCTAACCTCCTTCCATGCCTTATTTATTCATTAGTTCATCTGATAAGAACAAAGGTCTTAAGTGTTTGGATCCTAATTCAAATAAAGTTATCTTCACTTGTTGAAGACTCTTTCCCCTTTCAGACTTTCCTTTCTACTCAGCCACCAACTGTACCTAATTTTATCTCATTAAAACTATTTGAGCTAACTCCTCTAAGTATTCTCACTTCCCAATCCATATTCCACGTTCTAAAAGAGCTTCTCCTAATTTTTCCAAGCATGACTTCCCCCTGCTCAACCTTCTTCATGTTTGCCCAATGTACATACTACCAATTCTTTTAATTTAGAAAATCCTATCCCCAAAAATAAGCAGCAACTTGCACCTAGTGGAAGTCTTCAGAAATCTATATTCCAGTCATCTAATTCTCGTGATTCTCATCTTAAAGCTTCTAATCAATTTTCTCTAGACTCTCCCGCAAACCTTGTGCACTCCCTTTTGAATCAATGTCTTGCGGAAACCTTAAATCTTTCTTCTAAAGGTTGTATTGCTTTATCCTAGGCACAACCAACACCAATTCACCTTCATCTGACAATATTAGTGTGCCTAAATCTGCTCCAACTGCAATGAAATCAAATTCTCATCCCATAATTACTCATTCTCAAACCGGTTCACTCAAACCACGTATTTCCCTTATTTAATAGCTTCAACTAGTTTCATTCTATCTGAACCTACCTCCTTTTCTTAGGATTCTAAAGATCTTCATTGTATGAAATCCATGAGTGTCAATTTTATGCTCTTGTCCAAAATAAAACTTGGACTTTGGCTCCTCCTCCTGCAAATGTAAATATTGTTGGCAATAAATGGGTGTTTCGAACTAAGTTTTGTGCCAATGACTCTATTGAAAGATATAAAGCTTGGTTAGTGGCTCAAAGTTTTTTGCAACATCCTGGAGTAGATTATTTTAAGATATTTTCTCTTATTCAAGCCTAGCATAGTTCGTTTAGTTCTATCTTTGGCCCTTCAACAAAACTAGTTCATGAGTCAACTTGATGTGTCAAATGCATTACATGGTGAGTTATTTGAGATAGTTTATATGCGTCACCCAAAAGGTTTTGTACATCTATATTATCCTCATTATGATGCAAGCTGCAACGTGCTCTATATGGTCTTAAACAATCACTGCATGCTTGGTTCCATTGTCTTGCTCGTTTTCTTCTTGATCTTAGTTTTGAGCAATGTATCTCGAACCATAGCATGTTTATTTTTACTCTGGGAGTGATTGGATAATTCTTTTGATTTATGCAGACGATATATAGTTGTTTTTGGCTCTTTAAAGTCATTGATATCACAGCTCATCACTTTTATAAGTTCGGAATTCTCAATGAAGGACTTAGGCCCTCTTAATTACTTTCTTGGCATTGAATTAAAGCATAAATCCTTGAGGATACTATTGGCGTAACATCGTTTTATTACTTCTATCCTTCACCGATTTAAACTTGAGAAGTGTAAATCCGTACTTACTCCACTCCATAGTAAGTTTGACTGGAATTCGACTTCTTCTCCTTTGCTTAACGATCCTTCGACCTATCGTCAAATAGTTGGGAGTCTACAATAATTGTCTTTCACTCAGCCATACATTTAATTTGTTGTCAACCTTGCTTCTCAATTTCTTCACCAGTCGAGACAATTACATCTTCAGGCAGTAAAGCGCATCTTCAGGTACCTAAGTGGCACAATTAATTGGGATTTGCAATTGTACAAAAATTCTCCTCTTGCACTTACTATTTATTGTGACTCGAATTGGCTGGTTGCTCTGCTACAAGACGATCAATAACTAGTTTTTGTATTTTTTATGGCTTCAATCTTATCTCTTGGTCCGATATGAAATAACCTATAATTGCACGCTCTAGTATTGAATTTGAGTAGAAAGCTCTTGTTTCTACATGTCTCCAATACATTCTTCGTGATCTTGGTATTTTTTCTACGTCTCTCGTCTCCGCAAAATGTGACAACAATGGAGCCATACACCTAGAGCATAATCTAATTTTTCAGTCTCGTACCAAACATATTACTTTGGACTATCATTTTGTTCATGAAAAGATCAGTCATGATGACTTGATGATATCTCATGTTCATACCCCTGAACAACTTGCAGAGTTGCTCACCAAAGTTTTTCCCTCTAGCCGTTTTTGTGAGTTCACTGTCAATCTTCACATTTATTCTTACCGTTCAAATTGAGGGTGACTTGATGGTATCTCATGTTCATACCCCTGAACAAGTTGCATAGTTGTTCAAGCCGTTTTCGTGAGCTCACTGCCAATCTTCACGTTTATTCTTCCCGTTCAGATTGAGGGAGGATGTTGGAGTTATCTTATATAATAATTGTAGTAGAACTCTATTTTGTATTTATTCTTGTACTTATTTATTATGTAAATATATGTTGTAACTTCCCCTTATAAATACATGAATATAGAACGAGCAAGACTCAAGTTTTAACCCTTCACTTTATCTCTTTCATCTTAAATCTCTGAACATTGAAAAGAACATAGTTAGCTATTCTATATATACTGGTGGTTTCATGAACATACCTTTTTGTGGATATTGCTTTCCAAAGCTCCCACATAATGTAGAAAGATGTGACTAAAAGAACTGGGACACTTGTCTCAAACACATTGAAGAGTCAATTTTTTTAAAAAAAAAATTGAAATCGAATCAAAGAACCGAAATTTAGTCTGATCAAAATTTTTGGTATTAATGCCCATTCTAGCCATAATAAAGAAATAAAATGGTTTTAATAGGTATAAAAAATTTAAAAAAAAAAAAACAAATAAAAAATGAAAATTTAGCATGAATTGGGATGGTTGGATTATGATCTGATTTTTAACTCAGTTTAGTTCAAGTAATTTTAGGGCAGATCAATAACTCACTCATTTATCAACTCAATTCATTTTGATATGCCCAAATTCAGCCTAGCCTATCCTTTTAACAACCCTAATAATAGTTATCGACAAATATGTGATTGTTATCAGAGATTTAAAAAATGGGGGCAGAAAAAGAAAAATGGAGGAGGGAATATAATTTGAGGAATCAATCCTCACTAATAAAATGATTGTTCAAGTCGTCAATCAATTGAGCTACTAAAATTTTTTTGGAGGTGATCAAAGGTGATGGCTACGTTGGTTGTATGGGACTGGGTACTTGATTTGCGATAGAGCTAGGTAGTTGTAGAGGGTGACTGTTGGCGATATAAGTAATTGACGATTAAAGTCAACAACGATAGTGACATTTGTGGTAATAAAAATATATAGTTTCGATGGAGATGGCAATATGTGGTGTAGTAGTAGACAAAGTTGTGTATGCATGATGGTTGTCATTACTAGTTCTGCCTTAATAAAAAGTTTTGATCAAAGGTGGTATATATATATATATATATGTGTGGGGTTATGCAATAGTAATTGTAAATTGACTCCACTAACTACACATTTATTCAATTATGTACATAAAGGCTAATGAGATTTCTCTATAACGATTGACGAAAATTTTGGACTTTTATATAGCGGTTCAACTCTTGAATTTATCTTACCTTATCTTCTTTGATCACAATCTAGTTCCTGATCCAGTACTTTCAACACTAGGCATCATGCTTTATTGATATAACACCGACCCCGTCTTGGCTCCAAATCTTTTAGGAATAGAATTAAGGTTACCCTTTATTGGTCACAGTTTGAGGATAGCATTTGGTATTACTTTTCCTAAGTTTATTTTGACTTATTCTTCTGCCACATGTCGCAAATCTTAAGTATGATTTTTACATTTTACAATTGAAAAAAATGAAATAACGAAAAGAGTAAAAAAGCAAGAGATGGCTAAGGTAGAACTGAAATGAGAGAGAATAGGAATAATAATAATGCAGAGTTTAGCTTAAACCCGCAATGACTCAACGACCTGCTTCACATAGCCATTTTTTTTTTCAGCTGAACTAACCAATCTTAGAAATATCGATTTACAAATTTATTCTAACTATGCTATATAGATACAATAAAAAAAATTTAAACTATTAAATTGTAGTTAAATGGGTACAATCTGATTATTATACTTAGTAAATGTCTCAAACTTTTGATCATTCATACTCTCAGTTAAATATTTAATAGTTATTACCGCTAAAGCTTAATAGCTAAATTTAACAATTAAGTTTCTAGATTTCACACACATGAGAGACGCAACGCAAGAGAATGCACAATCGAATATAAAAAAGTTATAATCGAATTTTTATCGAAACAAAGGTGATATCTTATTAACTAAATAACTACTACATAATTTACAAACACCAAATACATGAGTTGCTGATTTCCAAAATGAGAACGTCAAAAATGAATAGGATGATTCTGCAAAAAAATTTATTTGCAGTAGAAATAAAATAAGACCAATCTAAATAGTCAATATAGAAATTTCTAACAATCACAAGATTTCACAATATCACTCACATAAAGTCGTATCAATCCATAATTTGCTCCACACTTATCAGAAATAATATTTTAACTCGTTCAATACTTATTTCTGCCCTGAATAACTTTTAAAAAAAATTACTTTGATCGATCCAACACTCCTACATAATTTTAAAAGCACAGGCTCTGTATAGCCTGAAACCACCCTATGTCTCCCAATTGCCATCACTAGGAGAGATATTCCGGTACCTCTTGGTGGGATCAGTTTGTACATGGACTAAAAGTGTGCATATTTTGCAAATATAAGGACGTTTATGTCCAATATTAACCATTATGGTCAATGTACTTTTCTAGTTTGTTTTTTTCTAGTTTGTTTTTATTTATACATTTTGACTTGACATGTTTATTAAAAAATAATTAATAATATAATTATTTTATTATAGTACTTCTAGTATTAAATATTATTTACATTGTCTTTTAAGATTAATTTAAAAAAAGAATAATTAATGATAAGATTTAAAATAAAAAAAAATTATATTCTCTTGATATTTTAGTAAAAAAGAATGTAAAATATAAAAATATAATTAGGTGAGAAATAAAATATTGGAGTAAATAAATAAAAGTCGGTTCGTTAATTTTAGGACTGTAAATATGAAATTAGAGAACTCAAACGTCTATGGCGGAAACTTTGAGCAACCAATCCATGGAGAAATTATCAGAGAGGCTCTCTGTACTGGATAACCTCTATTTCCCGCGCGCTCACCAATCATCCGCCTCTACTCCGTCACAACGCAAATCCCTCCTACTCGACCTTCTCTCTCGCGATGTGCCCCTCTTTTTAGGTAGTCTTCAATTTCAATATAATGGCCTTAATTTCAATTTTTCTCTATTGATTCTTACAAGTTTGAAGTGAATCGGATATAGGATCTACTAGGGTGTAAATTGTTCTCTACCAGGTAGAGCGAAGAAGTGTTGGGGAGAGGTGATTAGATTGGACATGATGCAGTTGCAGCATATCGAGGAAATGACCACAGATAGGAAGGTGTGGACAATAGGAATTGGGGTAAAAGGTTAATAGGTAGGCGTTCATGCTAGTAGGTAGGAGTGTATTTGTAAAAAGGTTAATAGCTAGGACTGTAGGAGTTCATTTGTAAAAGGTTAATAGGTAGGACTGTGTCCATCCTAGAAGGTAGGAGTGCATTGTCTTGTTGCCCTTACTAGTAGTAGTATTATTATTGTTGCTCTTTGATTTCTGTTACTATCTGTTATTTCGTGTAATTTGATTATAGTTTTATTTTATTGTAGTACTGATCTGCTACTATTTGTTGTTTTTGTTATTATCTATTATCTCGTTGTACTTCCATTATGTTTTTCTGTAGACTATATTTGTCTTGAGCTGAGGGTCTATCGTCAACAGTCTCTTTACCTCTGAGGTAGAGGTAGAGTCTGCGTACACTCTACCCTCCCTAAGCCCCGTTCTGTTGGACTACAATGGGTATGTTGTTGTTGTTGTTCCATTAGGCCTATACCATAATGAGTTTTTAAAGGCGAAAAGCACCTAAATCTATTTGGACTTGTAAGTTTAAATCGTAACTGACATATGAGCTTTGGCAGTTAAAGGTGCTAAAGAAGAAAAAAAAAATTATATGCATTGTAAGAAAAGATGATTATAAGCACAAACTGTATTTATTTAGGCAAAAGATTGAAACTTATACTGAAGCTAATTATATGAGGAGATATCATATCAATTTCTGATTTATTGTAAAAATGTGGTTAACTAACTTGTTTTCTAATTCCTTATTCCTTAATCATTATATTATTCATCTAGAGGCTTTGTTTTTATTATCTGGAATTGTGTTGTTAGAACAAAGACCATGCCCCATGAGGTGCTTGCCTTATTGACCTGCTGTGAGTTCGACCTAAGTGACATAAGCGCCCAACACGAGCTTCACTTACTTTGAGAGCTTAAGCTCCTCAAGTGAGCGTTTTACTCGGCACTTATGTTTGTTCAAATGTTGAAAGCCAATTTTGAGAGAGAAAAATTGGCGAACTAGAGAGAAGCCAAATATGAATCTTAACAAGTTGGGGAAAACATAGGTTATGTGCTCCAAACTCATATGCATTTGGTAAGTTCAGGTATTTCCCTCGACTTTCTCTCTTTGTATATTTGAGGAATCCGCTCAAAAAATTCTTATGGTCCAGTGAGAACCCAAGGGTGTGGCCTAGTAGTCAATGAATTGAATTGAGAATCTCATCTCAGGTTCAAATCCCAGTTGAGACAAAAAATACACTTGGTGATTCATCCCATATGTCCTAGCCTTGGTGGGCATAGTTACCTTATATCCTGTTGTTGGTGGGAGGTGGCAGTTATCCCATGGATTTAGTTGAGATGAGCGAAAACTGGCCCGGACACCATAGGTTGTCAAAAAAAATAAATTCTTATGTTCCAGTAAATGTGCTAATATTTGATCCACAATGTTCTTAGGGGATGTTGATCTCATTAAAGAACCGATAGCTGTTGTGCTGCACTTGGAGCTTTTTAGCTGAAAGTTATAAAAATTGTGTCTAAACATTAGGGCAGATCAATAACTTGCACATTTATCAACTCAATTCATTTTGATATGCCTAAATTCAGCCTAGCTTATCCATTTAACAACCCTGATAATAGTTATCGATGATTATGTGGTAGTTATCAGAGATTTAAAAAAAAAAATTGTTGCAGGAAAAGGGAAAATGGAGGAGATATAAGGTGGGGAATCAAATACTCACCAATATGATGAAAGTTCAAGTCGCAAATCAGCTGAGCTAGATTTTCCTGATGGTGATCAAAGGTGATGGCTATGTTAGCGGTTATTTGGTAGAAACTGTAGAGGGTGATTGTTGGTGATGTAAGTGGTTGATGGTGAAGGTCAACAAAGATAGTGACAATTGTGGTAAAAAGATATAGTTCCAAATTTCCAATGGAGATGGTGACGTGGTATAGTGGTAGACAAGGTTGGTGATGCATGGTGGTTGTCATTAGTAGTTGTGCACTAATAAAAGTTAGTGTTGATTGAAGGTGGTATGTGTACATGGTTAGGCAATAGTAATTGGAAATTAACTCCATTAACTACACATTTATTCAGTTATGTACGTAAAGGCTAATTGAGATCTCGCTATAACAGTTGACGGAGATTTTGGACTTTTACATATCGGTTGAATTTCTGAACTTATCTGGATTTATCTTCTTTGGTCACAATCCGGTGTTCGATCCAGTACTTTCAAGGCTAGGCATCAGCCTTTATTGATATAACATCGATCTCGATTTTCTTGGATCCAAAGGAATAGAAATAAGGGTACCCTTTATCGGTCACAGTTTGAGGATAGCATTTGGTATTATTTTTGCTGAGTCACTTTTGACTTATTCTTCTTGCCACATGTTGCAAATCTTAAGTATGATTTTTACAATAAACAATGAAAAAAAATTAAAAAGAAAAATACCTCAATTAAAATAACGAAAAGAGTAAAAAGCCAATGATAGCTGGGGTAGAACTGAAATGGGAGAGATTAGGGATATAATAAGGCAGAGTTTAGCTTAAACCTGCAATGACTCAACCTGTCCTGCCCCTCATAGTTATTTTTTTTGTTTTTTCTTTCAACTGGACTAACCAGTCTTAGAAATATCGATTTACAAATTTGTTTACTCTAACTACGCTATATAGCTAATATATAAAAGTTAAGCTATTAAGCTTTAGCTAAATGGGTACAATCCAATTATTATTATTATTATTTTTTATTTTTTATTTTTTTTTTGACTTGCACCGAGTGTCCGAGACTCTTCGAGCCCTGACTAATCTCAGGGGCGCACAGGCCCTCGGCAAGGAGTTTCCTGCAAGTGCACCACGGGTAATTTAGGGTTTCACCCAGCCCGATGGCCCTCAGAAATTGTTTGCATCCAATGGGTATCGAACTTGAAACCTTGGAGCACCCCAAAGCTCAAGCCAATTATTATATTTACTAAATGTTTCAAACTTTGGATCATTCGTACTCAATTAAATATTTAATAGTTATTACTGCTAAAGCTTATAGATAAATTTAATAGTTAAGTTTCTAGATTTCACACACATTAGACACAAAGCAAGAGAACATACAATCAGATACAATAAAGTTTTAATCTAAATTTTAACGAAACAAAGGTGATATCTTATTGTCACGACCCGAACCGGGGCCCTGGCTGTGACGAGCATTCCCGAACCCGAAGGCTCGGAACGCCCTTTGTCTATCTGGTAATCATGCACATAATTCATATGATCAAAGTAATACGGAATAGACACAATAATACGGAAACATGGGCAAAAATTTAAAACAGTTAAAGGCCTGAAAACATGCCCAACAATATTTAATAAACATCTGCAACAGTCTGCGAAATCTCTACTGACATACTATCTGAATAACTGGGACAAGGCCCCCAGTAGACCAAAAGCCATACTGAAATAAATTCCTAAATGACTAGGCCTTCCGAAGCAAAGAAGGCTCACCAACTGAACTTTGAGACAACCCTGTCTGTAGACTCTACTGAGGATTTGGATCCCTAGACTGTGCCTCAGTACCTAGGAGGAAGGGGGGTCAGCATAATTGTACTGGCACGCGAAGCAATCCAAAATAAAGTAATTATATATATATATATATATAATACGTGAGAGCAAATGTTCATCAAACATTATGCATAAAACAGTTTCTGAAAAACACATGGGCACTTTCTGAAAACATGTAACCTGTCTGTAAATCTCAAACTCTGATCTGTGTATTACTTCTAAGTTAGGTGGTATCCTCTACAATTCTGATATTCCACGGGCGATATGGAATCCGCCATTGACTCGGTGGGGAAGCCTCCAACCCGAGTATGTCGCAAGGGTTGAAGTTCCTGAATTTGATACGCCACACGACACTTAAGTCAACGTATAATAATATACCTGGGTCGGCAAACCACGATTTTAAGCAATGAGTTGCTTGAACTCAAGCCCTCTCCAGGGAACCAACTAACATCTCTGTATGCCCATTTTTAACCTTTTCTGTACATGCAACATTCTGAATGTCTAAAATCATGATAGTCTGAAATGTCTATTAGTCTGAGTCTGATATGGCATTGGTCTGAATTGGTATCGCCATACCAAGACTTGCAAGTCATGATTTCTGAGCCATAATACATTAAGCTAAATCTTTCATTTAAAGCATAATTTAGATCACCAAAAACATGCAATTGATATAGAAGATTTCGTGTTTCGAAACTCAAGTCAAAATCATGCAAAAACTTCATCAACATATGGTGGTCTAGTGCCTTTAGCAAATCCATGCACTCTTTCATTACATGCATTATGAACATTAAACATTCATGCTAGATTCCCTCTTTAGTGATTTAAAACCACCTTTAAATCATAACAAGAGTTCAATCATTTCATATAGTGCTTTTGCAAAACAATTCATATGCTATAAGAAATCTGAAAAATTCACTAAAGAGGGAATTCACCGAAAATCATGCTCTCAACAAGAATTCATTCTTAAATACATGGTTTCATACATTCATATTCTCAAATCACTTTGGGGAAGGTCAAAAGACCAAAACAATGATGTTGAAACATTTAATACATGAATATATATATATATTCAAAAATCCCATTCTAAAACATAATTTTTCTATGCCCATGAGAATTTAGGAAAACCCCGCGTACCTCTATTTCGAAAAATAATGGGTGCTTCTTGAATCCTGTGGATTGGGGATTTCGAATCTCTAATCAATTTTGAAAACCTACGGTTAAATCTTGATTTATTTGGGTTTTTCGTTTGAAATCCTTGGGAGTGTTCTTGAGAATTTTTAGATGAATGTGGATGTATTTTGGAGAATTGGGGACTGAATTTCGTGTTTATGGCTGAATAAGGGTGGGAAAAGGATCATTTTGCCCCAAAAACGGAGTGTTTAAGTCACTTGAAACCATAAGATATGCGCCGCATATGATATCGCCTATATTTACATAGGCGCCACATATGCTATCGCATATGCTTTCCAGTGACCATGTGCGATTGGTTAGGCGACGCATACTACTTTGAAAGGCCATAACTTCTTGCTCAGGTGTCGGATTTTAGCAAAATTGGTATCGTTGGAAAGTTAACTCGAAGACCTATCATTTGACACATAGTAGGCTCTCTAATTCGACATATTCAGAGAGTTATGGTCGATGGAAGCTGACATAAATTACAACGTCCACTAAAACTTAATCGATCGAAATAGTTTCAACTCGTCCTTGAGTTGAAGGACCTATATGGTGTAAATTCATGCTCAAATGGATTCACATACTACATAAACATGCCAAATTGGCATAGGATTTAAGGCTCTGGGATTATCAACGCATCAGAGTCATGGTTTTTATTCTAGCCCGAAATGCGGGGTGTTACACTTATTAACTAACTAGCTACATAATTTACTTGCACTAAATACATGAGCTGCTGATTTTCAAAAAGAGAACGTCAAAATTGAATAGGATGATTCAGAAAAGAAGTTTATTTTCAGCAGAAATAATGATAGGACCAATCTAAAAGTCAACATAGAAATTTCTGGCAATGACAAGATTTCACAATATCAAACCCACATAAAGCCATATCAACCCATAATCTGCTCCACTGTATTAGAAATAATATTTTAACTCGCCCTGCACTTGTCCTGACCCAGATAATTTTTAAAAAAATTTACTTTAGTCTGTCGTACACCCTTTCTCTATAATTGCATAGCCTAAAATCTGCCCGAAAACCACCCTATGTCGCCGTATTGCCATCTGTATATGGACTAAAAGTGTATATATTTTGCAAACATAGAGGACCATTATGTTCAATGCAATATTAGAGTAAATAAACAGAAGTCGGTTTGTTAATTTTAGGGCTGAGTAAATATGAAATTGGAGGTCTCAACGTCTAACGCGGAAACTTTAAGTAACCAATTCATGGAGAAATTATCAAATAGTCTTTCTGGACTTGATAACCTCTATTCCCCACACGCTCACCAATCATCTGCTTCTACTCCTTCCCAACACAAATCCCTCCTACTTGACCTTCTCTCTCGCGACGTGCCCCTATTTTTAGGTACTCTTCAATTTCTATATAATGGCCTTAGTTTCAATGTTTCTCTATTGATTCTTACAAGTTTGAAGTGAATAGGATATAACATCTACTAGGGTTTAAATTGTCCTCTACCAGGTAGGTAGAGTGAAGAAGTACTAGGGAGAGGTGATTAGATAGGAAATCGCGCAGTTGCAGCATATCGAGGACATGACTTTAGATAGGAAGGTGTGGATTATTGAAATTAGGGTAAAAGGTTAATAGGTAGGATTGCGTCCATGCTAGTAGGTAGGAGTGCATTTTCTTGTTGCCCTTACTAGTAGCTATATTATTACTCTTGTTCTTCGATTTCTATTACTATCTGTTGTTTCATGTAGTTTGATTATAGTATTATTTTATTGTAGTATTGTTCTGCTACTATTTGTTGTTTTTGTTATTATCTATTATCTCTTGTATTTTCATTATGTTTTTTAAGATTATATTTGCCTTGAGCTAAGGGTGTATCGACAACAGCCTCTTTAGCTCTGAGATAGAGGTAGAGTCTGCGTACACTCTGCGCCCCCCCCCCCCCCCCCCCCAGACCCCTTTTTGTTGGACTACATTGGGTATGTTGGTGTTTTTGTTCCATTAGGCCTCTACCGTAATGTGTTTTTAAAGGCGAAAAGCACTTAAATCTGTTTGGACTTTTAAGTTTAAGTCATAACTCACATATGAGCTTTAGCGGTAAAAGGCGTTAAAGAAGAAATGCATTGTAAGAAAAGATGATTATAAGCACAAACTATATATTTTTCTTTTTATAACCGTGGTGTCCGGGCCAGCTTGCGTGCACCTCGACTAAATCCACAGGATACCTGCCACTTCCCACCAGCAACAGGTACCAGGTAACTCTGTCCACCAAGGCTAGAATAGATGGGAAGAAGACACCTAGTGTTTGTCTCTGTTGGGAATTGAACCTAAGACCTCATGGCGCTCATCCCAACTTCATTGAACCACTAGGCCACACCCTTGGGTGCTAAGCACAAACTATATTTATTTAGGCAAAAGATTGAAACTTATAGTGAAGCTAATTATATATGAGGAGAAATCATATCAATTTCTGATTTATATGTAAAAATATGGTTAACTCACTTGTTTTCCAATCCTTATTCCTTAATCATTATATGATTCATTTAGAGGTTTTGTTTTTATTATCTAGTATCGTCTTGTTAAAACAAAGACCATGACCCATGAGGTGCTTGCCTTGTTGACCTGTTGTGAGTTCAACCAAAATGACATAAGCGCCCAACACGAGCTTCACTTAATTTGAGGGCTTAAGCTCCTCAAGTGAGTGTTTTACTCGGCACTTATGTTTGTTCAAATGTTAAAAGCCAGTTTTGAGAGAGAAAAATTGGCAAACTAGAGAGAAGCCAAATATGAATCTTAATAAGTTGAGGAAAACGTAGGTTGTTGCGCTCCAAATTCGTATGCATTTGGTAAGTTTAGGTATTTCCCTAGACTTCTCACTCTTTGTATATTTGAGGACTCCGCTTAAAAAATTCTTATGGTCCAGTAAGAACCCAAGGATATGGCCTAGTAGTCAATGAAATGAATTGATAATCTCATGTCTCAGGTTCAAATCTCAGTAGAGACCAAAAAAAAAAACACGTCGGTGATTCTTCCCATATGTCCTAGCCTTGGTGGACATAGTTACCTTATATCCTGTTGTTGGTGGGAGGTGGAAGGTATCCCATGGATTTAGTTGAGGTGAGTGAAAGATGGCCGGGACAAATCTTATGTTCCAGTGAATGTGCTAATATTTGATTCACCATGTTCTTGTGGGATGTTGACCTCATTAAAGAACACAGATAGCTGTTGTGCTGCACTTGGAACTTTATAGCTGAAAGTTATAAACATTATGTGTCTAAATGAAGAACATTATAAACATCATTAATCTCTGCTTCTAAATCTCTTTCTGCTGATACTTGGAATTGCAGAACGTTATGGGACGCAGTTAACATCAGACGAGCTTAATGAATTTGAAACTTTGAAATATGATTATGAAATCAATTGGCATCTGAATCATCTGAGGAGTGTTATTAGCCCGACACAAGAAGATCTAAAGTCCAGGTCAGTTAAGATTAAGAACAGACGGCGAGCTTATCTGGACAAATTATTAAGTGATGGACAGTACTTCTCAGAGGACGCAATGAGGGAACGAGAGCCATATTTGCACCATGAGTATTTGGGGAAGTTCCAAGATCCAAGTGGGAGGAGCATGGCGAGACCAGGGGAACGATGGTCTGAGACACTAATGAGGCAGTCAGAAGAGGCAGCACTTGTTAAGAAAATTAGGGATGAGCAGCAGAGACGAGGTGTAGCTCAGAGTGATTGGGTCGGGTTTGACGCTCAGGAACTTGAAAATATGCAGGAGGAGGAGGAAGAAGAAGAAGAAACAGAGGAGGAGGAAGAAGAAGAAGATGAGGAGGAGGAGCAAGACAAAGATGAAAAGGACATGTCAACTAATAGACAAGAGGTAATTGTTTTTCAGCTTGTAGATAGGATACCAAAAATATTTGTTGTGCCTGCTGGTTATTTTTAGTTACATTCTAACTTGCAGGTTCAGTAAATATTTGTAATTGTCTGTTATTATATTGCATTTATTCCGAGACAATGATGGTTTGGTTATTTACTAGATTCATGGAGATATAGAACAGCATATAAGTTATCATGCTTGCATATCCATCATTTGAGTCTCCAATAATTACATATTCGATTTGGCCTATGGACAAATATGCAAGCATACGTTTCATGCTTGTTTGAGTAATAGCAATGAGATTTCCCAATATCATGTTAAGAATAGCTAGGATTTCCAGAAGAAGATGCCATTCGTTTGATGAGAAATAAAAAGGAATATCGAAAATTCGAGTGGCTGAAGCTGAAACAGCTACTTTCGAAGTAACAGAAAGAAAAGAAACGTCTGGAGTGGGAGAGTCAGACCGGCTAATTCAAGAGTAACCTTGTACAGTGATGATTGCCAATTGAAAGAAACAAATTTGCTGTGTTTTATCAATTATAGTGGAGTAGGAATTGGAAATTGGTTGGAGGTACTTTTAGTGATGTGTAGGGGATTAAAGCATAAGGAGTTGTTCTTTTAGGAGTCATTTGGTGTGAGGGATAAAAAGAGATAGTCCCGGGATAAATTTTTACTATCCCTTAATCCCTTGTTTGGTTACAAAATGTGGGATAACTTATCCCAGGATTAATAATTAGTACTGGGATAAGTTATCCCTACCTTTGGGTGGTATAGTAATACGGGGATAACTTATTCCGGGATAAAATGTGTAAAATAACAAAAATACCCTTCTTAAACCCTCTTTTATACATCACTTTTCACATTCATGTATATTCTCATATTTTTTAATACCAATTTCCTTCACTATTCGTTATTTTTTGGTAATATATTTTTCTATTAAAAATTGCACTATAAATATAATTTTTATTTATTAATATATTATATGTTGAATTTGTTTGCTTAATTCTTATGTTTATTTATAATTTGATTTCTCTTATAAAAGTGTTGACTCCGCTACTTAATTACGTATTTTTAGTTAAATAGTCTTTTTGTCACCTAAAAATTTAAATTTTATATATCGATTAAAATAAAGATAACTTTAATATTTTATAATATAAGAGTGACATGTGCTTAAATGAAGTGACATAAACAATAAAATCTTTTTTACTTCAACAAATTTAAGATGAGTTTTTATTTTTTAAAAACACACGGCACAATCATGAGAATGCGCACACAAAAATATTTAAGCTAAATAAGATGAAATTTTTATTTTTAAGAATGAATAAATAAAGCTTGCAAAGAAAATATAAGAAAAAAATGAAATAAGGTGGAGGATATTTTTGTAAACAAACAACTTATTCTTGGAAATTATACGATGCATACTGTTTTGAATGTAACAAACCAAACACTCAATAACAAATAATCCCAGCATAACTTATCCAAACATAACTAATTCCAGCATAACTTATCCCAATATACCTTATTCCAACATAACTAACCCCAACATAACTTGTCTTCAAACCAAACGACCCCTTAGTACTTTGCCTAAATTGTAGAAGGTTTTAGCTTATGGATTTAGGGAGCCTACCTGAAGTCTAAGTCTTTGTAACTTCTGACTCACTTACCTTTGCGAGGTTTTGCCCTAACATGTTTACCAACTCTAGAGAGCTATGATGTTGCGCTTCTTAATGGCCAGTTGGAAAGTTCTATAAGGATGCCCCTTAAATTTTGTCTAGTTGTGTGTGTTTTTTCTTGTGAGGGGTTTGCGAATCTGAATGTACTATTGACAACAGGTCTAACTTAATGTTGTTGTCGTTCCATTTGAAATTGAGAAGTCAAAGTGTGTGTTGAAAAAGGGATATGAATTTTTTGGTCTCTTCAGTTGAAAATTTCAAGAGCTTATTTTATGGAGACCTTCCATGAGCTTCTCCTGATATCTCTTCATCTTGTAAGAAGTAAGAGTGAAGCTTTGTCTTTGTGCCTTTTTAGTTTCTAGTGGTTGGTGCTTTTGCTTTTGCTTGCACCCATTAGAGTTCCTACTTACCTTCTTATTCCTTCTTCAGTGAATTAAGTTTATCTCTTGCTTCATCAGCTGACTGCCCAATCTGGTGGGCCAAAGGAGTGCCAGGAGATGCTTGCATTGTTTGCTTTTTCAAGGATTTTATGCTAGCTTCTTCCCTTCCTTTTTCTGTGCGTGCCTTTTCCTTTATATACCTGGAGACTTAAGTTTTCAAGTGTTATCTTGGAGGTTGGCGCATTCAGTTTATTCTGAAGATTTTTAGAAGCTCGAGTTGGACTTGTGTCTATGGGTTGGTGTGTATACTTGTCAACGGGGCTTTCACAATTTTCGTTCTCAAATCACAGACCATTATTGCCCTATTTATTGACACATTCCAGTTTTAGTGAAGCTCTATAGAAAGCTCAAGTTGGAGTTGTATCTAGGTTTTGTTGCATGCATGTTGCATGTCAATAGTACTCAACTTTTGTTCTTAAATCATACTTAGACCACTATCTTTTTGTTTTGTCTGTTATCCTTGGTGGTCTTACTTTTCCGAGTACCTATCAGAAAATGATCTATTTCGTTCCTATCAAATTTGAAGGTTCATCCAAATAACCCTGATGCTTCGGATGACACGCCATCAGAGAGGAGAAGACCTGCTATGATGGATTCTCTGTCAACAGAGGAGATGCAAGAGCGACTGGACCAGTTCGCTTACATCATGCAGGAAAAGTTTTTATTAGGAGAAGATGGTTTGGATTACTCAAAAATTGACGAGGATGAGACCTTGGATGATCATTGGATGAAAGAAGCAAATTATGATGCTGAGGAGAAGTACTTTGATGATGACTGAGCTTAATTACCGAGTGGTATCTAGCTTTTGATACTACATAAGTACACATCTTAACAAGTTTCTATCATGTATATGTTGTTAGCGCTGTATGCAAGTATGCTTAGGTTTAATATGGTTAATGTAGCTGAAGATCGATGGCTGGGTTTTGTTTTTTAAAGTTGCTTCCTATCGATCTTCTTGTGTCAGCTTACCGTTCCTTAATATCTGGGATTAGCTAGTAAATTCGAATTACAATTCAAGCAGCTTTTGAATATTCTTGTCCAAATTAGTGACACAATGCTCAAGTCGCAGAATTCAGAACTACTGTAATGCCATTTGATTAGGTCGAAAGATAGGGAAGTTGGAGAAGCTTCCTAGTTTGGATTTATTTTAGATCTTTCAAAAATAGCAGCATTTTGCTATAAATAACACCTTTCATAGTCACATTTTACATAATTATCATTTATAGTCGTCGTATTCGATTTATGCCCGCTGTATTAGGATAGAAGGTTAGTGCCAATTTGGGTCGTTGGGGTAAGGCACTACTTGGTAGGTGTATTATTCTTGTTATGCCACCTTGTTGCATGCTTTATTACGAATTTGTTTACTACTCCTTATATTTTTCCTTGTGGGTGGCGTTTGTTACATGCTTTATTACGGATTTGCTTATTATTCCTTGTCTTGAGTCGGGAGTCAATCAGAAACAGCCTTTCTACTTCTCCGGAGGTAGTGGTATGGACTACGTACATCTTATCCTCTCCAGACCCCACTATGTAGGAATATACTGGGTTTGTTGTTGTTGTATTTGGTTTTACAGATAGTTAAAATATGAATATAGTCCCTATTTAGTCGCACCAAAAATAAAATTTAATATTTTTAAAAAGAAAAAAATCTCAATCACGCTTATTTCGTTGAACTGAATATTTTCTTGCCTAACACTACCATTATCTTTTTTTTATATATATTTTTTTTTTCATTTTTTGTGTTTTTCCCATTTCTCTTCTTTTTTCTATTTTTTTCTACTTTTATTTTTTTTCATTTCTTTCTTTTTCTTTTTTTCCCTTTTTAATCTCTATCTTCTATTTCTCTTTTTTCTTTTCTTTTCTTCTTTGATTTTTTTATTTTCTTTTTTGTACTTATTTTCTTTATTTTTTTTTTGTTCTATTTTATATTTTTTGTATTTTCGAAAAATATGACTAGTCGAGCACATGTCATGGATGATACCGTAAATACCATAGTTGTTTATCTTATTTGTAGTTACACTGCCATTTATATTTTTGTATTTATTGATACAACTGTATTTGTATTTGTATTTTAAAGTTCGCACTTGTATTTATATTTTATAGTTCGCATTTGTATTTGTATTTAATAGTTCGCACTTGTATTTGTATTTGTTAGTTTGCGCCATCATTTATATTTTATATAATTCACACTTGTATTTTAAAAAATTATTTAATATTTGTATTTTATAATTGATTGCATATTATATTGGATTATATTTATATTATGGTTTTATTGTGTTTGTATATTTAGATTATGTTTGGATTATACTTGTATTTGTATTTCATTTTCTTCATTACCTTTTTATTTTTAAGAAGTTATTTTGTATTTGTATTTGTAAGTTGATTGCATATTGTATTTAGTCGTGACTATGTACAATTTATCATTTGTATTTGTATACAAACAAGTAAGTGCATTAATTGTATTTTCGTGATTCTAAAATATATAAATGTCATGTATCATTTGATACAAATGTACCGTTTTATATTTGTATATCAAAATTATCATTCATATTTGTACATAAACAAATATCACTTAATACAAATACAATGACAAACAAATGAAACAAAAGATTTTACAAATACAAATACAATATGTATTTGTATAAAAATTTGAGTTGTGTTTATTTGTATAAATACATACAACCAGTATCAATAAATACAAACAATTATTCATAGAAACAAAATCAATCGTTCCTTTTCAATAATTAAAAAATACAAATGATAGTTCACACTTGTATTTGTATGTTATAGTTCGCATTTTTATTTGTATTTTATAGTTCGCACTTGTATTTGTGTTTGCTAGTTCGCACAAATGAAAAGAAGGAGAGAAATTGAAAAGAAAAAAAAGGAGAAAAACGAGAAGAAGAAGAAGAAAAATGAAAAGGAAAAAAAGAAAAATAAAAAAAAATAAAGAGAAATCAACAAGAAAAAGAAAAAGAAAAATTGAAGAAAAAAACTGAAAAAGAAAAAAGAAGAAGGGAATAATAGAAAATATAAAAAGAGAAAAAATACACGAGAAAAGCTATGAATTGTAATTATGAATAATTAATAGGCAAGAGGGAGGCTATGAATTGTAATTAATTGAAAATTAGGTTTTAAGTGATAATAAAAGCCTAATAATAGTTAATCCGATTAATTTTCCCTTTATTTTATTGGTCTTTGTACGATATTCCTTTCGAGGAATTCGCTATTTTTAGGTCAACTTTAATCATATTGATGTAAGTGGCTGCAACTCCCATCCCATACACAATTTGTTGCATTTTACTATTTTAGATAACTGATTTGATCTATGCCTAATCTTGCAATTGTCTTTAATAGGAATTGCTATTAATTTGAATGTTAAGTCGACTTCAATCACTAATGCTCTCTTGATTCAATGAAACTAGAGCTAATGCTCTCTGATTCAAAGAAGCTAGAATGAAAGAGCAGCCTATTTAATCCCTGGAATTAAGTAGGTGTTTGTCCATAAGGTTTGGGAGTTTGATTTCAAAGCAAAATTTCAATTTTGACTTCAACTCATGATGAATTCTAAATTTTTCAAAAATAAGATTTGGGTTTCGAATTGTAGAACTTGAATTTCAAATTGATTTCAATTTTTTTAAAAAAACATATATATAATTTGACCCATGAGGTTATATTTTGTAAAAGAAAATACCTACAATTTTAAATTTTTTGAAAAAAAAAAAAAGAGAAACCCTCTGCGAAAAAGTTGTTCATACCATATCAAAGTATTTTATCATATTTGGTTCTCATCTACAGAAGAACATAGCTAATTATAACGACGCTCGTACTGAAAAACCTCAAGTAAGCAATCAGTCCTTTTCAAAGTCTTTCTGAAACTTTTTGTGGTCATTGAAACTCAAAAATGAATATAAATATTTTCTTAGAAAGTGTATTCTTAATGTCCTATTTGTTAATACAAATATCTTTAAGAGATTTAACTAATTATAATATGTGTAGCATCTGCGATTTTGCAACAAAAATAATTGACAATGTTTTTGTTGTCTGAAAACTCAGTTAGCGTGAATGTTTACTCCTTCAGCTTGCCCAATTTAGGAAATATTGGTAATTTTATATTATGGTGAAATGATTTGTTTCGTCATACATGTCAGTATCTAGATTCTATTGAGCTCTTAAGATAATGCCTATCTTATGACAAATGTAGAGAGCAAGAAATTCTTTATGTAATAAGGCTTTTGATTTACATGAATATAACGAGGCTTTGCAATCTTTGACAAATTTGACTTATAAATCAAATAGGGTTTATGATATTGCTATTATCACAGTACAAAATTGGATTACTGTTTTCACTTATTAGGTTTACTTACAACAAAGGAAAATTCAAGTATTGATATGACAATTATAGATAGCTTTGATTATTTGCTTCATACCTTTCGAACTCCTATTCAATTTGTAGGTAAGACCATAATCGTTGAAGTATTAACAATTCAAAAGGCTTTGAAAACAACAGTATAAAAAGGTTGATCAAAGGTTCATATACTATCATATGTGAAGAATGTGGTACAAATGTTATAAAAGAAGTTGACAATATGTTGAAAAATAAATACTACTTGCGAGGGTATATGACGATTGATAAATTACTTTCAAGAAATTAAGATTGTACATATTCTTAGATCATAAAATGTTAGCTCATAATCTAGCTAAATTTTCTAGTCTAGTTTATATAATTTTTTATTGTGATTATGTTTTCTCAGTTAGATTGTAAATGATTCAATTGTCTTACAAACATCTGAAACATATAATGAGATGATCTAATAAAGTGGTTTACTAAAAAAATAAATCAAATAATAGTTAATTAGTTACTACTACGAATTATTGATTTATTGAATCAATGAATCTTTGTATAAAATTATGTATATTTGAAAGTTTGTATTAACATATAATCATAAATATTTATTTATAAAAAAAATATAAAGATATATAATGAATTCATTGTGGAGGGACCAGGTGCTAGTGTGGTGCTATGTGGTGCTAATGTGGACAGGTGCTAAGTGAGATAACGTGAAGAGGTACTGGGTTGGCTATTTATCTGAAGCAGGGGGGATATTGATACGGGGAACACAATTAGAGGAAGCATGGTGATAGGGGGAACATACAGTGGTTACTCTGAAGATTGAATGAATTATGATGCTTTGAAGCTATGGTTTGTCATCATCAAAAAGAAGAAAAATTGATGTCCTATGTTTTGATGATGATCAGTTGACAACAAAGTAATAGGTCCATGGCTCATCATGAAGTGGTATAATTGTCAACTTTACACAGTTTTGTTCGCTAGTGCAACTAATTGTTCAGGAGTGCAGTGTACCCATTACGACACCTGGTCCAATCAAAATTCAACCTTATCTTATTCACTACTATAAATAGATAAGGACGTCTCCCATTCTATCAGTATTTGCAAAATCGAGAATTTAAGGAGAAACGGTGAAAACTTAATATTGCTCAAATTCTAAGTTTCTGTGTGCTTCAAGTTTCATTGTTCTTGAGTCAAGTCCTGATTTGTAATCGAATTACTCATCTTATAAGAGTAATGGTTTTCTTTTGACAGTAGAGTGCTTGAGTAAAGTTACCTGCGATGATATTGATTTGAGTTAATCAATATTTGACAGTTGTCAAGAGGAGTTTGTAATAGAGTTATTACAAATTAGTGGAGCTTAGAGTTAAGGTCTAATGGAGTCTGTAATCAAAGGGTTTTGATTATAGTGGAGTTTTGAGTGCCTGCAAGGGCAAGACGTATTTTTTTTCTCCCTTGAGTAAGGAGGTTTCCACATATATCTATGTGTCTTTTACATTCCTGCCAGTTTTATATTTGTTAATGTTTATTGCCTTTAAGTGATTCTAAGGGACCTAATCCCTTGTACGGTAGTGCACCCTCCATGATTTATCAATTGGTATCAGAGCAGGGACACTCTAAAAGAGTCATACCTAGAATGTTTTTTTTTTATCATGGCTACTCTACCTAATCTAGAAGAAGGGCAATCTACCACTAGACCATCCCGCTTTAATGGGCAGTACTATGAGTGGTGGAAAATTAGGATGTATGACTTCATTATAGCTGAGGACAGTGAGCTGGTGGATGTAATACTTGATGGTCCTCATATATCTGTTAGGGAGAACAAGGAAGAAGACATAACAAAGATGGTTGTCAAAATCAGGAGAGAATTTGATGATGAAGATCGTAAGAAAGTTGAGAAGAATTGCAAGGCTAAAAAGTTGCTTATGTATGGTATAAGACCAGATAAATATAATAGAATTTCAGCTTGTGAAAATACTAAGGAAATCTGGGACTGCCTGAAGATTGCTCATGAAGGAACAACTGTTGTGAAGAATTCAAAAGTTTATATACTGACTACTCAGCATGAAACATTTTCTATGAAGGAAGGATAAATAATTCAAGAGATCATACTAAATTTACATAAATCACAAATGAGTTTCACTACCTAGGAGAAGTGATTTCTTTGTACAAACAGGTGAGAAAAATTCTAGGAGTTCTTCCTAAGTCCTGGGAAAGTAAAGTAGATGCTATCACTGAGGCAAGAAACCTGAAGACTCTTACTATGGATGAACTTATTGATAATCTAAAGACTCATGAACTCAAGAAGCAGCAATGGCAAGAGAAAAAGAAAGTAAAAAGGGAAAAGTCTCTAACATTGAAGGCATCAAAGTCTGAATCAAGTGAGGAGTACACTTATGTTTATAACTTGGCCAAAAGAATTATGAGAGCAATGAAGAAAAATGGCCAATTTCAAAAGAAAATAAGTAGCAGCAAAAAGAGAGGTACTGTTGAAGTTTGTCACAAATATGGAAGTGCAGAGCATTTCATCAAGGATTATCCACTGCACAAAGTGAATTATCAAGAATATTTGAAATTTGAAACTAATAAAGGAAATAAGAAGGACCTGGTCCCTGAAAAGTCAAGAAGAAAAGTTGTTACTGATTATGCAGTAAAACAGACTTTAGCTGTCTGGGGAGACTCCTCCAGTAAATCTGATGAAGCTGAAAATTTTGAAGATATTTCTATGTTGGCAGTGGAGGATAGTGAAGTCATCTATGATTCCTTATTTGCTCTTATGGCAAACACAAAGGATGAAGAAAAAATAAGGTGAATCTCTCTAACATTAAGGAAAATTTAGATAACTACTCTGCTAGAAAGATAAAGAGGCTTGCAAATGTGCTGATTGATTCTGTGTGTGAACTGACTGCTGAGAAAAATGATCTAGAATAGAAAGTAGAAAATCAAGAGCTTGAATTAATTATTTTAACTCTTCAGTTATCTGAAATAGAGGAACTGTCTTCAAAATTAAAGTATGAAAATCTGAGTTTATGAGTCAACTGGAGAAAGTAAATACTTCTGATGGTAAAGGGAAGAAAGAAGCCCCAATGCTTCAAATTGAGCTTGAGGAGAAATTGAAGGATTCTCAAAAACACCTCATGACTGCACTCCATAAGAATGAGGAATTAGAAAAAGACCTGGTCCGTATAAGAGAATATCTTAACAAATCCCTAAAATGAACCACATCCTTACAAATACTTTATAATTTAACTAGTCAGGGAGTCAATAATGGTAAAGGCCTTGAATATCAGTATAGAATCCAATCATTTGGATCTCAAGATAAGACTGTTCATGGTGTTAGAAACAAAGTCCACAAACCTCTATATACTCATTGTGGAAGAGATAGACACTTGAAGAAAAACTGTCAAAGTTAGGTTAGAGCTAGAGTGAACAGTGCTAGATACATCCAGCAGGAGATTTCCTATCGTAAGGGTTCCAAATCTTTGAAAAATATGAAGAAGAACTCAGTATCTAGATAGGCCAAGAAAGATTTGATCACACTTTTATCTTCCTTTTGGGAACTCAAACTCAAGTGGGTTTCCAAGTCTAACAAATGACTTTGTTTGTAGGTGGGAGAAAGGGATTACAGTCAGAACTGGTTCATGGATATTGGATGTTCAAAGCATATGACTGCAAGGCGGAGGTGTCTTATTTGAAAATGGTAAAAAAAATTATATCCATGGTGTGGGGAAAATTGGAAAATCTCTTCATCATGTAATAGAAGATGTGTATTATGTAAATGGTCTTAAATACAGTCTTCTAAGTGTTTCTCAAATCTGTGACAAAGGTAATGAGATGAAGTTCCTATCTGATGGATATACTGTGTCAAGATTGAAATCTGGGGGAGTTATTCTTAAAGCGAAAAGGTTAAAAAATAAGTATGTGGCTGACTTAAATTCAGTACCTGTGGGGAATTAATTAGGCCAAGGGTTCAAAGTGAAAATGTGGATCTATGGCACAGAAGACTAGGAAATGTAAGTTCATCCTTGCTGAACAAACTGGTGTCAAAGGACCTGGTCTGTGGCTTGCCAAAGCTGAAACTTTCAAACAATAGAGTTTGTTATGCTTATGTCAAGAAAAAACAAATCAGATCTTCCTTTAAGCTAAAAAAAGTAAGTTAGTACGTCTAGACCTCTTGAGTTGCTGCACATGGACCCGTGCGGACCTGTTAGATTCCAAAGTAGAGGAGGAAATGGGTATGTGTTTGTTATTATGGATGACTACTCCAGGTTCACTTGGAAAATATTCTTGAGATCCAAGGATGAAACCTATAAGGTACTGGTGACTTTTGCTAAACAAATTCAGATGAAGTTGGATTGTAAATTGTTGAATTTAGATCTGACTATGAAACTAAATTTGAAAACTCCTAAGTTGCAGGATTCTGTACTGAATATGGAATTAGTCATAACATCTCTATTCCTAGGACTCCTCAGCAAAATAGAGTTATTGAAAGAAAGAACAAAACCTTCATAGAGATTGTCAGGACCATGTTGATTGACAGTGGGATTCTAAAGAACTTTTGGACTGAAGTTGTTAATACTTCTTGTTATGTGATCAACAGGTGTTTGATCAAATATCTCCTGAACAAGACTCCATTGTGTTTAATAGAAAGCCTAAGCCTGACTATTTCAAACCCTTTGGGTACAAATACTTTGTTCTAAATAATGAAAAGAATGAGATGGAAAAATTTAATTCCAAAAGTGATGAAGCAACATTTGTGGACTACTCCCCAACAAGCAAAGCATATAGAATCTTCAACAAAAGAACTCTGTGTGTGGAAAAAAGTGTACATGTGGTCTTTGACGAGTCAGATAAGCAAAGGAATTCTAGTGGAAATGAAGATTCCGATATAAAAGAACTCAATCCTGTTCAAATGGATGATACAACTGAAAATGATGATCAAGGAAAAAGTGATGTAATTGAGAAGGATGAAGGTGATGCTAACTAAGAATCTCAGTTGCAGACTACAATTTCAGGAGAAGCACTACAAGAAAGGTTTATTCAAAATCTCCAGGGACCCAGTCCCAATGAAATTCTCAGTCTTCTTGTCATAAATTAATCCTAAAAATGTGAAAGAAGCTCTCAAAGATGCTGACTGGATCAATGTAATGCAGGAGGGGCTTCAATAATTTGAAAACAGTAAAGTCTACCTGGTCCCCAGCAGTGGCGGATCCAGAAATTTTCTTCAGGGGGTTCGAAAAATAAAAATATAAATATGTGAATACGCCAACAAAATATAATTTCAAGGGATGTAATAGTATATAGTCTATAGATATAAAATACTTAAACTTAAATAAGAGTAATTAATAAGTAAAGCAAAAAGTTAACCCTTTATAATGTGTCAACCAGAACTAGGGTGCTACGTAAATAAAAAATTAGTCGTGTAAAATGTATCAACTAGAACTAGAGTACAAAGTTAAACCTCCAAAAAGAAATCACTACCAATACTTCTCAAGCACATTTACAATACCACTCGACGAGGTTTCATTGCTTGAAAAGACAAAATAATATCGAGAGAAGTATCGATTACCCCCTGAACTTGTCACGTTTTATTCATGGTACACCTGAACTTTGACTAGTCCTAAGTACCTCCCCCCCCCCAAACTTGTTCTTTTAGTATGTCGCGTGACCCTTTTACGCTAATATGGCAAAATGTTTAATTTCAGCCTCCATCACGCGCGTGATGGAGGTATTTTTATGCCAAATCAGCATTTTTAATGATAAAAAAATGAAAAAAAAATCATTTTCCTTTAATTTTTTTAAAAAAATCAATTATCTCTCTCCCTATTTATTATCCCTCTTCCTCCATTACTTCTAATCTAAAAAAATTCATCTGTTTATTAATTTTGTAAAACTCCAGCTTATTAATTAGTTTATGAAATAAAAATTTCATCCGTTTATTAATTTTGTAAAAATTTCGTTTATTAATCTAAAAAAAATCATTTGTTTATTAATTCAATCTAAAACTTTAGTTTCCATTCCTACGAAACTCCTTCAATTTTGTAATCTTAATTATATATATCATATGAGTTATTGTAACTAAAAAATGTACTAAATATCGCAGAAAATATTTTAAATAATATTAACAAAACAATTACTAAAGAAACTAAGACACATACTTATAGTAAATGTAGTTATATTAGTTATCGAGTTTTAATCTCTAACGATTTGATTTTTGATTTAACCGATAAAAAATACTCATAAAATAGAAAAGTAGTAACTAACATGAAAAGAAACCGAATCTTAGTTGCAACAAAAATCCTACTTATATATATATATATATATATATAATAATTTAATATAATATTATTGGGTTATCGGTTTACCCAATAACTTAATAAAAAAATCAAAATCGAATCAATAACCCAATAATTTTTTTTTACAAAATCATTAAAAAATCGTAAACCCAATAACGATAAATCAATAACATTTTTATCGATTCAATTTTTGTACACCCCTAACTTAAATTATAATTTCTTAATCCATTAATTGTAATAAGAAATGTATTTGTACAAGTGAGTCTCCTCAAAATTCTAATCGAAACACTAATTGAAAACTACTATGAAGCACTAACCGGAAAAAAATAATTTCATATTATAAAACACTAATTGGAAAAAAATAGTTTCATATTTTTAACACACAAAAAAATGTAAATTTTAAATAATAGCTTACTTGATCGACGAAAATTATACCTTTCACTATTTTGGAGTAGAGGAAAAAATTAAAAAAATATAATTTTTTTTGAGAGAAATTGAACAATTAAGGGTAGAAATCGGTTATTTTTTAATATAGGATAAATATAAGGGAAGTGAATGGTATTATCCACGTGGACAACCACATCAACATTTTTATCCACGTGTCTGCGTGTGTATTACACGCAGTGGACAGTAGGCCGAAAAGGGTGGTGCGACATACTAAAAGAACAAGTTTGGGGGTGGGGGGGGTACTTAGGACTAGTAAAAGTTCAGCTATACCATGAATAAAACGTAACAAATTCAGAAGGGTAATTGATACTTCTCTCAATAATATCATCAGTTGAAACGTTATTAAACACATCTTTTTCCATAAAAGGAACCATACAACCACTTAAAAAGTCATTGTTCATTCTACTCCGCAACTCATTATTAATAAACTTCATTACTGAAAAGGTTCTTTCAACATATGCAGTGGCAATTGGCAGAAGCAACGCAAATTTCACCAAACGAAATACAAGAGGATAACAGGAATGCTTTTTTGTCTGAATCAATTTTTTTGAAAGATCACAAAGCCCATTTAAATTGGAGAACCTTTTATCGATGTCACGAACATCAATAATGTAATTTGCAAGATGATTCTTAAGTGCACACATATTAAGTTCATCAAAGTCATCAGGATATAATTCAGTCATTCTCATTAGTTTCTGGATGTCAAAACTTGAAAATGAGTCTACCAAATTCAAACAAGCAATACCACGAAGCAACTCAGTTGTTACCTCATCAAAACGATCATTAAGTTCTTGCGATTTCCAATCATTTTTTTGCAAAAGACTTTAACATGATAATGATAAAAGACAGTATAGTCAGCAGGTTTACGTCGTGATATTCCAGAGTTAACATACAACTCATTAAAAGAAGGTACCATAATGTTATACTTGATACAAAATGTAGACACCTCAAAAACAAATAAATCCCATTTATTATCTTTCCTCAACTCTTGCAACCTTCTTTTTGCTACATCAACAAGTAGTATGACATTTGCAATATCTTGCTCTTTTTTGTAAACATGTACTAAGATCGTTCGTAATTCCTAAAATTTCTTTCGTCAAATGCAATATGAATGCAACCTCATACGTTTTAGCAACTCTAATATATCCTGTAGCCCTAGATCTTTCATCCAAAGAATGTGCAGTTTCAACAATATTATCAAGTATATCCGTAATTGTATCAAACTTAAGAATAAACAATTAAAAGATTTGAAGTGAGATCCCCAATGAGTATTACAAGCCCTAGAAATACCAAGTTCTTGATGCAAACCCTTACCTGTTTTAAGCTCACCCATATCAAAAGCCTCCTGAATTTTGTTTTTTGAGATTCTCTATATTTATCCATACGATTATAAGAAGATCCCAACACATTAAAAATATTTGAAACCTAGTGCACAAGTTCTCCTACTTGAATACATCTTTTAGAAACACCAACAAGAGTCAATTGAAGTTGATGAGCAAAACAATGAATAGAATAAGTCGATTTACTTTCTTTCTTAATCAACATCTTAAGACCGTTGATATCACCTAGTATATTGCTTGCTCCATCATAGCATTGTCCACGCACATAAGATAAACTCAAGGAATTTTAAGAAGGTAAATTGATAATTTTTCATCTTTTAGAAATAAAACACTAGTATTTTTTACATGAACAATATCAAGAAGTCTCTCCATCACAAATCCTCTATCATCAACATATCGCAAAACAACTGTCATTTGCTCCTTACTTGAGATATCAAAATATTCATCAACCAATAAAGAAAAATATTCACCATTTAGTTCCTTTATGATATCCCTAATTGTTTCAATCTTGCAAGCAATCACAATTTCTTTTTGAATTCTTGGACAAGTCATTTGATCATTTTGAGGAGCCTTTTCCAACATAAATTTATGAATTTCATCACACTTTTGAGTATAAAATGAAAGAATTTCAAGAAAATTAACTCTGTTAAGTGATGACTTAGATCCATCATGACCCCGAAATGCCAATCCTTGTCTCATGAGAAGCCTTGCTATATCAATTGAATGTGAAATTCATGCTTATCTTTATTGGATTGTTTCTCACATGAAGCATGAATAAATTGTTCTTGTCGCATTAGATCCTCACATTTTCTTTTTGCCTAATTATGGATGATATTAATCCCACCAACATGTGTTTCCAGACTAGCTTTTTTGTTCCAACTCCTAAAACCCGTACTCGAAAATACTTCACCTCCACCTTGACGATTGTTATTTTCCTTGAATAAATTATAATACAAACAATAAGCTACATCTTTACTTACACTGTACTCCAACCAGACAGGAAATTCGTCATACCATTTACGATTAAAACGACACATATCTCCACAAATCTCCGTTTGAGGAAAATTTTGTATTTGAGGTTGACAAGGTTTTTTCAGATGATACGCTCTTCTAATCGTGTCATGATCATTTAGACAAAATTCTAAAATTGGATTTCTTTCACCCAGATCAGCCTTTAAAGAGCTTAAGTCAAATTCTTGAGAAGAATGTGATGATACTCTTAACTTATTCTTATTTTCTTCCCGATTAGGTTGACTATGTGCGACAAAACTTGAATTTGAGATTTCAGAAAATAATCTCTTCATGACCCTTGGAAAGCAACAATAAAAAAAAGGAAAAAGAAAAAAGGTTTTAACTTTGGGTAAAGAACAAGAAAGTGATTTGGGGATTTGACTTTGAGAATTCTCAAATCCCTATTTCAATTGAGGTTTTAAGGTTTTTAATTTTGAAAAAAAGGTTTTAAGGTTTTTTAGTTGATTTTATGTCTTAACTTATCTTAAAGTTTTTTTTCATATAGCAACAGGTGAGGTATAACTGCTGTACAAATGTATTTTTTATATTATAGCTGTACCGGACATTTAATATAGCAGTTGTATAAAATAGATTTTAAAAAAATATTTCCTGCACCGGTAGTGAGAATCGATTCCGCGGTGAGGGCTGAAGGAGCGGCCCAAGAAGTGGACATAGAACCACTGAGTTATTCAACAGCCTTATTTCAGGTGGTTCAAAATTAATATATGTACATAAATATAGATTTTCTACCTTATATATACAACATAATTTTTTGTTGAGGGGTTCAGGTGAACCCCCTGGCTACCACGTAGGTCCGCCCCTGGTCCTAGGCCTGTTGACAGAACAATTATTGGGACTAAATGGGTGTACGAAAACAAGCAAAATGAGCATGGAACTATCAACAGAAATAGGCAAGGTTGGTTGTTCAAGGCTATAAAGGATTGACTATGATGAGACATTTGCCCTTGTAGCAAGGATAGAGGCCATCAGAATTCTTATTGCATTTGTTGCCTATATGGTTTCAAACTTTTCCAAATAGATTTTAAAAGTGTCTTTCTGAATGGGAAAATAAAGGAAGAAGTCTTTGTCAAATAACCTCTAGATTTTGAAGATGCAAACTATCCATATCATGTGCTCAAATTAGATAAAACTCTCTATGGGATGAAACAAGCACCTAGAGATTAGTATGAGTACTTTTAAAGTTTCTTCTGGAAAATGGCTTTCAAAAAGAGAAATTGATAATACTCTCTTTTTAAAGTCCAGAGACAGCAGTTTGTTAATTTTTCAAATATATGTTGATAAAATAATCTTTGGAGACACCTCTGAATCTCTATGTAGAGAGTTTGCAAAACTGATGGGGAGTGAATTTGAAATGAGCATGATGGATGAAGTTTCTTCCTAGGATTGCAGATCAAGCAAACTTCTCAAGGGATAATGATTTGTCAAGAAAAGTACATCAAGCAGCTACTGAAGAAATATAATATCAAAGATTCCAAACCTATTAAAACTCCAATCGAAATAAGTTCAAAGATGGATAATAATGAATCTGGCCCCTAAGTGAATGAGACCATGTATATAGGGATTATTCTCACTACAAGTAGGTCAGACATTATATTTAGTATGGGAATGTGTGCCAGATTTCAGGCTTGTCCAAAAGAGTCTCATTTGAAAGTTGTAAAAAGAATTCTCAGGTATCTAAAAGGGGAAGGGGACCTGGTTCTATACTATCCATCTGGAGATAGTTTTGATCTGATAGGCTATACTAATGTTGATTCTGCTGGATATTTAGTGGACAGAAAAAACACCTCAGGAATGGCCCATTTTCTTAGTTCTTAATTTTTTGGGGTTCTAAAAAGCAAAATTCAGTTATTTTATCTACTGCTGAAGCTGAGTATATAGCTGCAGCTTCTTGTTATGCTCAATTATTATGGATCAAACAACAACTGAAGGACTTTGGGATTGTCTCAGGCACTATCCCTCTAATGTGTGACAATACTAGTGCTCTTAACATGGCTAAGAATTCAGTTCAAGATAAGAGGAAAATGCATATTGATGTAAGACATTATTTTCTAAGAGACAATATTGAGAAAGGAGCCATTTGCATGAAGTTCTGCAAGACCGAAGATCAGATAGCTGATATCCTTACAAAGGCTTTTCACAAGGAGTACTTTGTGAAGAAAAAGTAGAGATTGAGGTTGATCAAAATGACCTGAGCTACTTGATGGATCAATTTTCCTCCATAACTTGGCTATGATCAAGAGACAGGCATCCTTCGTAAAGTATGTACTTATTGGTCTAACTTAGTAACATACCTTTGCAGGTATACACACATGGAAACAACTTTGGATGAGAACAGATGAGACAGACATAATTTTAAGGATTTACTTAAGAAAGAGAAGGACCTGGTCCCATCTCTCAGGTTAGTATCATGATCGTGCAACTATTTTTATCTGATAGAAAAAGCCGCATTTTTTCCCTTTGTGTCAGAAAATTATTCTATCTTAAAAGAAGATCAATCACCCCAAAATTGTCACCAAATACATTTCATTCTTTTAAAAAAATATCCTTGTACTTATTTGTTCCCTTAATTCCTTTTCAGTACCTAAACCCTCTCTTGTCAAAGGAAAAACCTGGTCTCAAATAGCCTTTTTGTGACAAGAATTTCCAAATGGTTGATAACTCCTCATACTCATAATCCACAAAGGACTCAGAACTTATTGTAGATTAAATCCATTCTGAAACCTTCTTCAAAGCACTAAGTTCGCTTCATCCTTCACATCCCTGTCAGAACAACCTTTGACTGAATTGTTCTTAACAAATACCCTCCTGGATGAACCACTAATGATCAAAGTCCCAAAGAAAATGGAACTTTCGTATGAGCCTGCCTCTAAGGTAGAGGACATTAATTAGGTTGATCTCCTTCTTGAAGTCATTCTTGCTGAAAATCACATTTCCTCTAAAAGACAAACCAAGTCAAGATATCCTTCCCCTTCAATGCCGCTCCTTCTTAACTTAACTCATTGATGAAGATTCTTCCATGAAAACACATAACCTTTCTGGTAGTATGACGACGAGTGATGATTGGGTTGCGGAAAATCTCATCTTGCTATCCAATAACCCAAGAAAGAGTTTGTTTGATCCTAAGAAATAAGATATCAGTAAGAAAACAAGAATTTCTGGACTGAAATCTAGAAGTTCTACTGAGAAGCCACAAAATTTTGAAGGACCTAGTTCTAAGAAGACAAAAATGACTAAAGGAGAACCTAGCAGTGCTTCTGAAAAGGGAAAACTGAAGAAATAAATATTTTGAGGAAAAAATCTAAACTACATATTCAAATAAAATTTCAAATTCAAATCAATCCAAAGTCCAAACGAGCAATAAATTCAAGGGATGCTACAATTTTGCCAAATAAAAAGAAGGTAGGCTGGTAAACTAAGGCTTCTACTATATGTAAATTCGAAGAAAAACCGAACAACAAAAGAAAAATTCAATTTTGCCAAATTGAATCCACCAAACCAAAGATTCAAAATTAATGGTGAAGAAGTAAATAATTTTCTTTTTGTTTTAAAAGAAATGATCTATTTTGATTTGACATAGAGTAACAAAATCAAGAAGAATTTTAAATTTTATGATTTCAAATTAAAGTTATATCAAGTATATCAGAATATTTTATAATCTTGTGATCTTGTTATATAGAAAGTTAAAATTAAAAAACTATTTACTAAAAGAAATAATTTTATTTAAACAAACTTAAAAGAAAAATATTTGATTGGGTTTGTAAGGGAGAAGTGAGAATACAGTAGCATTACCCATCCGAAAATATCGCCTGACCAAACCAAAGCTAAGCTATTACTCTTCCCGCCGGTGTTTGTTATCACGTCCTTCTCCGGCCACAAAATCCCTCTTTTTCTCTCTCTAAAACTCCACAAATTAGAGAGAGAAAAAAATGGGATAACCTTTTATCTCTCTTCAATCCCCACTAAAAACCCTAAGTTTCTCTCTCTTCATTTGTCCGAGCAATCGAAGCCCTAAAGAGTGAGAGGGAGAGATATGTACAAAGAAAGAAGAGTTAGCGGTGGATCGAAGACGGAGATGATGGGACGTGTAGGTGATAGGAAGAGATTAAATGAAGCTTTGGATAAGCACTTGGAGCGCTCTTCTCCTTCTACCTCTACTACTACTCTTAGGGATACTACTAATGGCGGAAAGGATCATCGCTTTCATTTGTCCAAATCAAAGGACCATCTCAGAAACTCCGCTCCTACTCCTGATAATAATAATAATAAGTGCTCTGATGGTATATATCGTTTCTTCCTATTTTGATAATGCTAAAATGACTATGCATATATGAACATACGTGTATGAAAATGGTATTCGTGATACTGGAAGAAAGGTTGTTGACAAGATCAATATAGAAAATGTCGAGCTAAAGGTTTGGAATTTGGGTAGTTAATTTGAATTCATGAAAGTTGTACGAAAATGGTGTGATGTTAAACATTTTAGAAGTCCCAAAGTTTTGTCGTATGTTGGAATAAAGGGGGTATGTTGTATTTATTTTTTTTGTTGGTTATTAACTATTTAAAGTTTTAGCTTTTGGAAGTTGAACTTTGGCTGCACAATTTGAAATTTTACTTTTATGGCTGTGGGAATTTATTGGGAAGAGTAAATAATGATCACAATGACATTTTAAAGCAGGAGAGTAAGTTCGGGAGTTTTACAAGTATTAAGCTTTTTCTGCCGTTGGCGATGTTAAGGCTTCATGTGGCACCATGCTGATTTTAGTGTTAGTGTTGTTATTAATGGCTATTAAACTATCATTCACCCTTCTAACCTCTACCACTTACTCTCTGAGTTTCACGTTTACTAAAATGCCTACTCCATTTCTATTCCTCGAGCTTTCCGAGTACCACAACTTAAACTCGTGTACGTCCCTAGTCTTGGTTCCAATCCATTTGATTTCCTCGACACAGGCTGCATTCATCAACATGGTGCATAAGGACCACTTCGAGAGGATATGATGATGTACATGGGGGTTTTGGCTTTGGGGATGGGAATGACAGAGGAGTATCACTTTTAGACTTTGCAAAAGCTTTTGAGCTGGTCATAGCTAACTTGAGCTTCCAGAAGAGGGAGGAGCACTTGTTGACCTACCGTAGTGTGGTGGCTAACACACAGATAGATTACCTGCTCCTTTGGAAGTGTAACAGATTTATGCATGGAGTACAAGGTCATCCCCAGCTAGAATTTTGTAGTATTGGTGATAGTGGAAGAATTGTTTCGTAACTGATAATGGAAGAAAGATGGTTGAAAAGTTCAATATATAAAATATGGCGCTAAAGTTTTAATATTTGGATAGTTAATTTGAATTCTTGAAAGTTGTATAAAAATGGAGTGATGTTAAACATTTTAGAAGTCCAAAATGGAATGGAAACAATGTCATATGTTGGAATAAAGAGTGTATATTGAATTTATATGTTATGTTGGTTGTTAGCTATTTAAAGTTTTAGCTTTTAGAGGTTGAACTTTCGCTGGGAAATAGCTGGGAGGAGTAGTTAATGATCAAAATTACATTTTAAAGCATGACGTGAAGTTCAGTAGTTTTACGAGTGTTAAGCTTTTTTTCTGCATTTGGCGATATTAAAGCTTCATGTGGCATCATGTTGATTCTAGTTCTAGTGTTGTTACTTATGACTATCATCGTATTATTCACCTTTCTAACCTCTACCACTTGGCCCTTCCCCGGACCCTGCGCATAGCGGGAGCTTTAGTGCTCCGGGCTGCCTTTTTCTAACCTCTACCACTTGCTCCCTGAGTTCCATGTTTACTAAAATGCCTACTCCATTTCTATTCCTCGAGCTTCCTGAGTACCACAACTTAAACCTGTGTGCATCCCTAGTCTTGGTTCCTCCCCTTTGATTTCCTTGACACTGGCTAATCGATCAACATGGTGTGTAGGGAGCACTTCTGGAGGATATAATGTACACGGAATGTTTGGCTCTGGAGATGGAAATGACAGAGGAATATCACTTTTAGATATCGTGAAAGTTTTTGAGCTGGTCATAGCTAAGTTGAGATTTCAAAAGAAGGAGGAGCAGTTGTTGACCTACCTTAGTTTGGTGGCTAACACACAAGAGAGATTACCTGCTCTCTAGGAAGTATGATAGAGGTTTATGCAAGGACTATAAGTGTGGTAGAGGAAATATCGATGCATAAATCATTCCAAGAAAGGAATTTTCAAGTATCTTGGTTCATAATCCAATGAGACGAGGAGATTGATGATGGTGTCTCACATCGTATGCGAGCGGGGTGGGTGAGCTGGAGGGTCACACTCGAGGTATCGTGCGATAAGAATGTGTGCCAAAGCTTAAAGGTGGTCCCACATAGTGGTGTTTAGACCAATATTGTTGTATGAGTAGAGTGACGGCCAGTCAAGAACACCTTCTTTTAGAAGATGAATGTAGCAGGGATGAAGATGAGGATGCCCGATGGATGTGTGAACATTCTTGGAGAGATGATTAGAACGAAGTTATACAGGGCAAGGTGGGAGTGACCTCCGAGGCTGACAAGATAAGGGAAGTGAGATTGAGATGTTTGGACATGTGAAGAGGATGTGCGTGGATGTGCCAGTAAGCAGGTGTGAAAGGTTTGATGTAGCAGGAGTTAGGAGAAGTAGAGTTAAGCTGAAGAAGAACTGGGGAGGTGATTAGACATGACATGGCATGCATTCAGCTTACTGAGGTTATGACCTAGATAGGAAGATATGAAGATCGAGAATTAGGGTAGAATGTTAGTAGGTAGTTGAATGTTGTCACACTTTATGTAGGAGAGATAGGGGGCGTCTCCTGTCCTCTTCTCCTTATTAATAGTATTATTTTGTAACCCATAGTTTCTTATTCTTCAATATGTATTTACTATCTGTTGCTTGATTTTCTTTGTATCTTGCTATTTTCCTGCCATGTTTTTCTTGCCACCCTGCTTCTAAACTTTTCTTCTGTGCTGAGGATCTATCGGAATCAACCTCTCAGCCCCACAATGGTGGGGGTAAGATCTGCTTACATCTTACCCTTTTCAGACCCCATTTGTAGGCTTACACTTGGTATAATATGTTGTTGTGTTGTTATTACAATAACTTAAGGGCAAAGCATGTTTCCATGATCTTTGTAAGGTCTGAACTCTTCATAGATGACAAGAAACAGAGAGGAGAGAGTTATTGCTTTAGCATAAGCATTTTTTGAATTGAGTTATTGCTTTAGCATAAGCATTTTTTGAATTCAATTGGTAGAAGTGTTAGTTCAGCATGTCCTAGACTTACTTGGGAATTAAAGGATGGTGTCGGTTCAATATCACCTATTCACTTGTTAGATATGCATTAAAACAAACTTTTGGCGTTATTTCACATAGATGATATGCGTGTAACAATAAGCTTATAATCAGTAAAATAACTCTCAGTCGAATCTTCAAGGATGAACATTGTAGATTTGTTTAGCTATAATAAGCAAAGCAACTCGGGCGAATCTTTATGCTTTTTTGCTCTTTTTCTTCTTTTGGCACTTCCTAGGGTGGTGGATCACAGATGAGCATTTGCCATTTGAGTGAGGCTAAGACATGCCATTTATTTTGTATCTCATTGCTTTCTGAAGTCTTCACATTCATTATAGTAGACTGTTATAGTTAAGGCCCTGACGTAGGACTTATCTCCAAATAAAAGTTTAGCGCATAAAAAATATAAGGCGGGCCGTGATATAAGACCCTCATGTGTAGAGATTGTCATGGCGTTTACCCTTAGAATTTTCCTATTCAAGAGGATTATCATTCTGTTAGTTATGTAGTTGGTAACACGCATTGAGTTCATTAAATGAACATTGGAGACTACACTTGACCTTAGCCAAAAGGCCGGGAAGGGTTTCATTAAATGAGCATTGAAGAGGGAGATCACATTTATGCATTTCTTGCTCCAATTGGCCAGCTGATGGGGCTGATTTCTTGGCCGACTTCCCATCCTAATTCTCTTAGGCTATATGCAAAACTAGACTTGTCACGCTGAAATTTAAAAAGAAAAGGGATGTCAAGAACACTTCATATCATCTTCCCAGATTCCACCTGTAAAATGACTCCAGATCCAAAGGTATTATTTCTAATTTTTAATGGGTACAGTACAGCATATACTAAATCGACAAATGCATCTGTAAGGTTAACACTTCCAGAAAGATTTTGAGAGCTCGCTAGTAAGTACTCGTACCTGTAACTAAAAGGTGCATGGGTCAATTCTCATCTATCCCTTTTACATGCTGTCGGCTATAAAAGGAAAAAAAACAATAATTGTGAAAAAGATAATATTTAACACAAGTTGAACACACATTGTTTTTAACTGGAAGACAAGTAGAGCATCTTAAACAGCTTGTTCCTCATGCAGTATCTTCAGATCAAAACTAATCCTTTTTTTCTTTTGAGATGGTAACAAATTTTATATATTCAAAAAGCACAAAGTCTGTGCTGGCCATAATTGCAGGAAAATGTACCAAAATCAAAGTGTACATCAGAAATTTCTATCTCGTTACAAAGATCCTAGAACATCTAAAATAGCTTCCGAATCTCATCTTTTCTTGTTTACACGGAAACTAAAACAGCAGCAGATAATTCATTTTTATCTTTTGGATTGAACTACCACCTTCAAAACACGTAGAGTTCCTTTCTTTCCACACAATCCTTCTTTCGTATTTAAAGATGGTAATAGTAAGATAACGGACTTTACAAACTTGACCAGCCAGTGAATTAACTGGGCTTTATTTGGTAACTAATCACTTATATTAATCACTAAATAGGCTTTTTTTACAAGGAAAAAAAATAGGTTTTAATCCATGGGATCAGATGAATGATTCATCTATATCTTGGTCTAGTTTCGATTATGCTACTTTTAAGGCAAAAATGTTATGTTAGCAAATGTGGAACTTCAAGCTGAGTCATTTTAATTGACAGCCATAAGTGTGAGCTATTTGGATAATCAGACCTTTTCATTATCTTGTTATAATCTTGATGTTGGATAATTTATATTAATCCGTAAGCTCTTAGGAAAAGGGATTCATAACTTATAATTTTAAGTGTCGTTAAGCAGATATAATTGAATTCTCCGGTTATGAAACTAAATCTTCTCATTAAAGTTTTTACTTGTGTTTTCCATTTGCAGTAGAATCAGAAACAGACAGTGAGGCGTCAGATATTAGTGGTTCTGATGGAGAAGACACTTCATGGATCTCATGGTACTGCAGTCTACGTGGGAATGAGTTCTTCTGTGAAGTTGATGATGACTACATCCAAGATGACTTTAACCTATGCGGTCTAAGCAGCCTCGTACCATATTATGATTATGCACTTGATCTGATTCTAGATGTCGAATCTTCTCATGGTGAGTTTTGTCCTTCCAGATTGTGAACACTTCTTTCTGCTATATACTGTGATTTGCTCATCTGGTTATCGAAGGTTTCTATTGCTGGCGTGATTGTCCATTAACTGGTTTGCCTTATTTGTTCCTCACTGATCTCTTAGTCAATGGCAGTTGTTGTTAATGGAAATAAGACGGACCATATTACAAATGGTTTGGCATTTAGAGAGATTTGTTTACCATTATGGATCTAATAGTAATATCAGCTGATATTTGTTACTCTCTCAGGTGAATTGTCTTAATAATCTGTCTTGCAAGCATACTGTATATTATGCACTCGCTAAGATATTGCTCTATTACTACAATTTAAAAAAAAAAGATGATTGTTGTATTAGTTTCTCATGTGTATTATTGTTGCTGTACTTGTATGCATCTGGACGCCTCTTATGCTTTGCTTGTTTGAAGGAAATCATATATTCTATCGAGAGTTTTAAACACCAGAAAGGAGGGGTGTGTGTGTATAAGTTCTCTTTATAGAGGTTGTGTTGGTGACTGTTCAAATTAAAATAGATCCCCAGCTTGTATTGAGAATGAAGACTGTTTTTTGTCGACTTAGCTTCTTTATAATTCATAACGTTGTGATAACTTGCCAAGTGAACTAACCTACCAGTCAAAGAAACAGTATTAACATTGGATCCGTGCTTTGTTGAAAGTAAACATCTTATTTTTTATATTTAGTGCTGTTTAGGGTGGAATTTTGTGATTGGTATTTTCCTGTATCTTAGAGGAGAACTTTGGCTTAATAGTTCCAACTATAGTAATTTTGAAGATTTTTTTCTATATAATAGTTTTGCAAATTAGAGATGTATCCTTAACTTGTTCTGCGAAGCATTTTTCCATGCCATAATAGAAGTCAGGTTTATACCGTTAGGATTTGAAAAAGGTCCTTTGCATGTTATCTTGTGATAATTTCTCAAAGGTCCTATGATCGATGAGAATGCCTGAAATGTGTAGGTGATATGTTTACAGAAGAACAGAATGAACTAGTTGAATCAGCAGCGGAGATGCTTTATGGTCTAATACATGCCCGCTACATATTGACAACGAAGGGACTCGCTGCTATGGTAAGAATTTTTTGAATCACTGAAAATTATATGCGGTCATAGCTATAATAATTGGAAGGCATCTGGTCTCTTCAGTCAGAGAAGTACAAGAATGCTGAGTTTGGGAGATGTCCAAGAGTTTACTGCTGTGGACAACCATGCCTCCCTGTTGGTCAGTCGGACATTCCTCGACAAAGCAGGGTGAATATATACTGTCCTCGATGTGAAGATGTGTATACTCCTCGGTCAAGATATCATGAGAGTATCCTTTTTGTTCAGCTTTGTTATTTCTTAATTTAACCAGCAACATACTGTCTACAATCTGCATTCCCTCATAATTTCTTAAGTTAACTAGGAACTTGACTTCTGTGATTTGAAAGGAAATGAAAGACTAACGTGAATGTGGTAAGACCTGCACGTCTCACCTACCACGGAAAAAAAAAAAGAAATAAGATGCCCGTCTTTTTTTCTTTAATGATCAAAATGTAGTGCAGTAGAACCATGTCTTGTATCTCCCTACCTGGAATTGAGATGGGAGCTTTCATTTTGAAGTGAAAGTTTTAGAGGATACCAGTGTTCCGTTAAAATTGGGATGTTAAATTTACCGTATGAGTTGGCAATTAGTGTAGTCATGTTAGCTTCTATGGAGTCTTTTAAAACTAGCTTCTCTCTCTCCCTACCCTCTCTCCACCCCCAGCTTACCGGCCCCGGTCCCCGGCGCCGACCCGATCCGGCCGCCGGCTCCGACCAACGGTCGCCGGAGCTGACCAGACCGCCGGCGACGACCTCCGGTCGCCGGCTCTCCCTCTCTCTCTCTCTCCCTACCCCCTCTCCATCCCAAGCGCACCGGCCCCGGTCCCCGGCGCCGTCGCTGAACGTCGGAGCCGACCAGATCCGACCGCCGGCTCCGACCTCCGGTCCCCGGCGCTGACCCGACCTGACCCCCGGTCGTCGCTCCCCGGCGTTGACCCG